>NW_026852012.1:0-122460 GCF_026571515.1 Ruditapes philippinarum
GAAATAAAAATTTTTGAGTGTCAGTGTTCTAGAGTAAGTAAAACGTTATCTACGGAATTTGAGGAATAACCTTAAATGGATTGTAACAGATTCAACAAAGAACGGAAATAACAAGAAACATCTGCAAAATAGAAGAAAGGTGATACTCATTTCAAAAAAATTTTCATATCGAAGTGAAATAACTAAGTATGAAATAACCAAGTAAATGCAAAACAATAGTAAGTAAGCCAGACACCCATGTAATTGCAAATGATTATCCCATACAAAATTTGAGTTATATAGCAGGACATAATTAAAAGTCACGTATAAAAAAGTATAAAGTGAAGACTTAACTTTTGGCTCTATGTACATGGTCTAAGAGATAGCTATCCATGTAAGAAGTTAAAAATATGTACTTTAAATACTTATATCTATGGTTCTTATCAATCAAGTTTAAATAGAAACAAAGGGCAAACTCTAAAACTAATAAATAAAGAAGCGTCAACTGTATTTTTTTTTACTGTGATCTATCATGTGATAAACATGTAAACAATTTTTGAGGGTTCAAATGAAAGATATGCAAAAAAATCCACAAAACAATGACCAAAACCCAAATCTATGAAGGGAATGGTATATAAAAAGAATGGAAAACAACAAAGGACAATAGGTCAAACATATTATGAGTGGTGTTTTTATTTGTGTGAACAGCAAACTAATATCTTAGATACATTTTGAGTTATAAACCGGGAAAAAAAGCTTGTTAAAATAAAGACTTAAAATGAATTAGGGTAGAGCTGATCATGCTATATTGGAAAAAGCAAAAACTGTTGTATCAATTAGAAATGTTTATCTTATTGCTGTTCTCTTTCTGAAATCTATATTTTTGAATGTTGTTGTTTTTCACTTTTAAAATTCACTTTAGTTTATACAAATTTATTTTAGTTCGATTGTGTTGGAAGCTATAAGCTTATTGAAACACTCTCGAATCCGTTCCTGGAACCAACCAGTACTAAGCAATGAATGTAAAGTTTCTTGCTCAAGGAAACAACGGCTTGCCCCTGACAGTGATTGAACCCACGCGGTCAGCAATCCTTAGATTACTAGTCCGACGCGTTAACCTCTCGGGCACGCACTAAACACATTTGTAAGAGGTCGTGTTGAAATCTTAATGCTCTTTTTTATTTGAATCAAAATTTACGAAGTTAATAATAATGCAGTCAACTTGTTGTAAAATTGAAGCGGTACAAGTGTGTTAATAGAAAGAAATATACGGAAATGTATATGTATAAATGTTTAATATCCTACTATTTGTACTAAATATTTCAAGAAAATTGTAGTTATTAACAACAGTTTCCAAACACAATATATTTTAGCCTCTGTGACATAGGCAAAACACAAGTCCTTTCCAAACGTTGATGTTAATGTAATGTTTCTACATACCAGCTACTTTAAAGACGACAAAATTGAAAATGTTGCAATCCCGGTTTGATGGAGCCTGTTCATAGACTGTACTGCGAAATGCAAGTTACCAGCCACGCCCCCTAGCAGCGATTTAAGCAGAATTCAGTATTTAAACATGAAAACGTAGCCCCTTGTGACATTTTACTTTTTTTCACCTTGATATCCACCAAAGATATAATGAACGTTTCCGAAAGGGAAAGCTGGACAAGTTTATAATGAAATTCGGCAAGTAAAGTGTTCAATACGGAATGAATTTATGTCTGATTTTAAGTGTGTAAATAAATAGTAAGTATTCATAGCTACTGCACTGCTATATAAATACGGATTTTTTAACCAATAATCTTATTGGGCTGTTGGATATTGACAGTCACAGGATATGAATGTAAAACAAACTTTCCCATTGAAAATAAATAAAAAAAATCTGTTTTTTAGCAATAAATGTGTCAACTATATTTAAATTATTTACTACGTCTTTTTAGAGGGAAAGTCCTTTAGGTAATATTGAGTGCTGACTCAAAACGCATCGAGTTTGGATCGAATAATATCTAGAACTTTAAAAAAACTTTAGCATGACCTCGATGCCACATACAGTATCAGGATTGCTTTTGTTGTGGCACAGTGCTAATAATCTTTGACGGGATTACACATTTTAAGGTCTGTTGCCTTAACATAGGTTTTGTATCTTCAAGTAAAAACGTACTACAGATTCCAACAAAAGAAATGTATTCAATGTAACGCAGAATAATGCTTTCCTATTATTTACTGAAGCCGTGAATGAATATTAGTAATCAAATTATAAAAATATTTCAATTTTGTGTCTCGTGATAACGTCTTATTAGTAACTTAAAGCAAGTTTTAACAATGATGTAAATAAGTTACTCATAGGTCACAAGAGTCAGTATATTATAAATCAAATTTGACAGAATCCTGTAAGTGTTTTTCCGTGGCAGTATAAGACCACATAATATTCGACGGCTAACATCATTCAGACTTAAGAGAACTGGATTTATAAAATAATAACCATTGGTTGTAGAAATATATTGGAAAAGGGATATATAATGGGAGAAAATGGTGACTCTAATCTTGTTACGATTCCAAAATTGATAAATATGAGATGGTGTCTTATTCACTTATATATTATAAGGACATACATGTGTGATAATCGAAATTAATAGTGATGTAAAGAAGAAGTGAACGAGCTCATCCAACAAGTTTTTTATCCAAATATATTCCTATTCTTCATATATAAATAGTTAATTGTTTTTAAGAAAAACTGTTAAATGATAAAATATTTCAACTTTCAAATTTAAGAGTTATTAAAACTTAATCAATTACAATTTATTTAAAGAATCAAAGTGATTGTAATCTCAATACGAACTTTCATGGCGTAAAATCAATATAATGGATTACATTTAGAAGTAATTGACCTCATGTCTGACTGCTTTAAACGAGAAATATATCAGATTTGTCATCTATGTATAAGTGATCAAAATATAAACATCTTTCTTTTTCCTCTTTTTCCCGTTCTATATTTCTGACATATTTTTTGTCATACATGAACTGAAGCAATCACTAATTATTTTTAGAGACACGGCAGAGGAACAAAATTGCCGGCAAGATTGATTCTAGTGATTATGTTTACTTTTTATTTCAATAATAGTTTATAAGATATGGATTTGTTAAATGGTGATTACCAATACTTTCTTAATCAAATAATTTAGTTGTAATCTTGCATTTTGAACTATATAGAAATATATGCATGTTAAATGTCTTGCGATGTCTTTTTATTTGTAAATGAATGACACAATTTTGTAGATAAAATGACTCCGGTTCATGTTTTCATATAGCATATTTGCAGTTTGATTCAAATTTTAGAAAATCTCTTACATTTGCTCCAAGTTTAATTTTTGTGTGTGAATAAGTAAACCTTTTAAACTGTGAAAATAATATTATGATATTATTGTTGTTTGTTGTTGTTCTTTTTCATATGATGCTAGCACTTGTCAGTGGTAAGATCATGCTCAATGCCGTTAATATAGAATTGATCTGAAATACTTATGTTTGAACTAAATGTTCTTGCTATTTGACAGTTCTTGTACCAGACAGATTTAACGGTGTTGCGAATATTCTTCATCAAGTGGAAGACAGATTAATCAAAATCAAGGCGAAACCATGTAATATTAATCGAGTAGTTAATGGAATGTTCAAGGTTTAGACGATAAAAATCAATATAAACAATCTAGTCTAAATATTATATCAGCATTAGAGACAGCAATGTCATTTGATGTCATATGATATAACAAACAATTTTAGCGTGTCTAATGCGTTATATGTGAAAGAACAAATGAAACACAATAATTGTCTTTAAAACGTTTGTGCCAGTCAATCTCAAACAATCTCAATCATCTAGAAACATTTCTTATTTTACTTTTCTTTGCTACAAAAACATTATATAATGTTGACTTTTTGTATATAAAATTTTTATTAAATGAATGTTACTTTTGTCTATAATTGTTGTTCATTGCATTTAGAAAACACAATATTCAAATAATCACGTATACAATTTATTTATATCAACGTTTATCCATAACATGTTGAGGATTTTTTTAATTAAGGATGACAACTAAAATTCCCTATTGGTAGTTCATAAAATCTTTAAAAGCATACATTTTCCGATATTTAAAAGCAGTTTTGCAAAGTAACATCTCATTAACAATAGATAAGGATACTTAATATAAATTTTACTACCTTAAATGTTTCCTATTTTAGTTGCAACATCTAACTCTAATGACGCTTCATTATCGATAATATCAATTCCGTTTGGCCACTTCCTGTTCGATGTGTTGTTCTTGTTTGTTCTAAGCGAAAAGCTTTGATGTTCATTGCCTCGAAATCATCAGGGTACTTTTACACAGGAAATTATTAATCAAATTATTCTTCAAAGTTGTGTGCTAGGAAACAAGAAATATGTATTTTTTGTACTTCAAAATAAAAGAATTTTGCTCAGAATTGTCCACGTAAATTGTCCAAAGCAATGTACTTTGTGAGTACAATACATCTATTTAAATGCTCTACATTTAAATGATAACGTTAACATTATATAAATAACACATGGGTTTGTGGGTAACAGTAAAAATATCATCCCGAGGAAAATACTGTTATCCGAGGCGTAGCCGAGGGTAACAGTATTTTCACGAGGGATGATATTTTTACTGTTACTCACAAACCCATGTGTTATTTATTTTATTACCCCGAACAAAAATACTGAGATGATCTGAAATTGTCAACTACTGTACTGTAAATCTAACTGTAACAAAAATAAACCAAGAGTAACAATAACTAAACTGTCCTTACCTTTTAAGTTTTAAGTGTACTTTACTGTAGGCCTACTTGAGAAGTTTTCTTTTTCTTTTATTCTTTAAGCAAGTGATGATATCGACAAATCATAAACATACAATAAGCTAGGTTTTATTTAGGAAACAAAACACTAACCCATTTACACGGTTATGATCTGTGAAATCTGATCCTTCTGTTTCCAGAATGTTCTTAGCATGGTTTTTGACAAAATAATGATGATATCCTATGTCCAACATATCTGTAACGTTTCACTGATTAAATTTGTTAAATAATCCTTTGTTGCATGCTTAAATCGTCTGCATGTTACAGTTTGACAGATAATTATTTACATTGCAATTACTTCCGTTGAAAACGGATGTTCACTTTTTGACTATTTAGCAAAAAGATATTTTATACGCGAAAAGCACACCAGGGTGCAAACAACTAAATTTTATGAGTGTCATATGGACTCCAGAGGAGAAATTGATGTCCTATCGGGGTTTAACGTTGAAAATAAGAATGAATCGAAAAAAAATGGCGGCCATTTTATTTGATTTTATCTAGGAAATAAACCACGTGACCTCTTAAAAAATACTGTTACCTATGTAACAGTACAAAATTCTTAGTCACGTGGTACACTTGCATTAACAGTAAAAATAACTCCCAGAGGCCTATGGGAAATTAGCATTACGAAAAAAGTGAGGGGTAATAATACAATCTAGTGATAATAGATTGTTATTTTTATATGTTCCCTGTTTTATATCTCGGGGATCACTGATTCTAAACCCAGCATGTGTATAAGATTGAATTTTGCTTAAAAAGAGAAAAAACGGAAATTCTTAAGAACGCCAAAAAAGCCTGTTCTTGGGGGCAGATAGATGAAGCACCTTTCATGGACACAATCCAAACGGATCTGTTATTTTCATAATTTCTATAAATTTGTTCTCATTGTTTTTGAGTGGTATATATCAACCTTTCTCAAGTTTGTTTCACTTCGTCTTGTCTCAATGTTTTCATCAGCACTTACAAATATCAAACACAGCTTTTATAGTTTTCAGCTATTTTGTGAGAATCCAACAGTCAGTACAAAACTAATGTTTGCTCGTCACGTTATCTTCTCCTTTATCTAATATTTGCAATTAGTTAAAATTCTACACATGATGTTATGAACATTCATTTTACGATTGCAATGACAATAGCCGTTAAACATTTGAATCGTCAATGTTGTAGTTTAAAACTAAACTGTAAATACTGCTAGAACATTTGTACAAATATTTTGTAAGAATGAATAATTCATGTCCTGAATTAAATGATTCCTGCCAATGCTCACACATTTAGCTATTGCATTAATTAATCAACGACAAAGATAGTATATATAGCAATAACAACGAACTAAAGGCATGATATTAATGTGTATAAAGCTTTATCTGATGGATTTTTTAATTAAAAAAAATGTTGCTTTCATGATTCTATGGACGTTTCTCCGTAGATTTGTAACATTAAAAGTATATGTATCAATATACATGAAAATTGTATGTAAACAGAACAATAAGTTCACGCCTGTCCAACACGCTTTAAATAAAATGAACTGAAACATTTAATTCATGCTCATTTTAATCACAATATAAACATAACTGTTTTAATACACTGACACACTTTAAGAACTATTTATTGTTATATTTGATATTGATAGTGTTTCATATATTATTATCTTGATCAACATTGTCGTCTTTTGTTTAATATGTATAAATTTGTTTAATATGTATAAATTTTCCATATATATATCAGTTTGTTATTTCAACACAACATAAAATAAATGTAATGTTACATTTCTTATTCAATTTTGTATTTAATACTTTAAAATTCAGTTTATCAAAATATGTGCTTATTAAATAGTCGTAATGTATTGTTAGAATATATTAATGTTGAAAATAGAAACAGCTTAACAACCATTCAAATCATGAATTGGGGTACGTTCATCATTTGCTGTGTAACGTTTCTTTCTGTTATTGGAGTCAATAGATGCAAGATGTACAAAACAAAACGTATTCATATACCTAGTGATTTGAAGTAATAATTTATAAAATATCGTTCTTTTACTATTCAGTAATGACAAGTCTTCTGCAGAAACGTAATCGACATACATGCATTCTTGGCTTACTGATTCTATTTCGTTAAATGTTGTTCTCTTTCCTTTTGCGGCAATAAAAATCACAAACTAATGAAATTGTAAGTTGTTATTGGTTGAAATGTTCTGACGCATTTCGTTATGTTAAAGCAGTACATAATATTTAAATACATATTTAAATTTGCTTTTGTATCCTATTTTGAAATAAGAATAATAGTAAGCATATATGTTTGAAATTTCGTTTTCTTTCTTAGACCTTTTATGAACATGCAGATAAGCTAGTCAAAATATAACGTTATTCATTTATATAGTTTTTTGACAAGATAAATAATGACCTGTCCTTTTTTCCTATCTTTATAATTCATCTAAATGACACATAATGTCGATGATCTGCTTTATCTCGTATTGCTTAAATAACATCTGGCAATATTTCCTTCGACATTTTCTAGAAATAAGTTAAGGTCAGTTAAGAGACATTATTTATGAAATTGGCTACGAAGAATGGTATAGGCATACAAAGTCAATAACAGCTTCAGTGTCTGACATATGTTGGCTTCTTGATAATCTTAAAACAAATTATTTCTGATTTTCAATCGTGCAAATCGGATTAGATTGTTTGGAAAGGTATGTGTTATTTAGAACTATTATAACAATTTTTGCATTTATTGATTCAATGTTATAAGGTGTCGCAAGGATTGTTAAAATCAAAAGATATTTCGAACCAGTGTAAATTATACTTTTATTATATAAGTGTCTATAAATGTATTTACATATTATCTTAAGTCAAGCAGGCTTGCCATATAAATTAAATTATCGACATATTTACCAACTGTCGGCGTAACGCAGTGGGTAAGGTTCTCTGGTAAACTTCTAGTTACATATCAACGCAAGACAGCCAGGTTCCGTCCCAAAAATGTATGATTAGTTATTAAGTAAGAATATCTTGTGTTTTTTTTTGCCTTGTAAAGATTATAAGTGCTGTGTTATTTTTTATTAACTTCTCATTTCACTTTTGTATATTTAACAAGTTGGTGCAATTTTATGCAGAATGCATACATGTACATACTTTTGTCAGGTCGAACCCCATGATAACATAGGGTTTCGGCATTTAATATGTAGGGTATCCTTTTTGGGGAAATTTTTAAAATTCTTTTTTTTATCTTGTTTATTTCTTTTCAAAAAACCGTTACCATTTGAAAAAGGTTGAAAAATTTGTGTACACAAAAAAATGCAACGCCACTCTCACCTTATCATAGGGCACAGTATATACAAAATACTATATATATCTATACTAAATACTATATTTATATCTACTGTATAAACAGGCAAGATGTAAATTTATCAATAAAGGTAAATGACGGAAACTAAAAGCAGTTTATTTTAGCTTCGGTGACATAAAAATAAATCCTTTCCAAATGCAGATGTTCGTGTAAGGTTCCTACATACCAACTTATTCAGAAACCGGTTTAAAATGAAAGGAAAAAATCATATGTAATCTTTAGTAACCCTTAACTGTCCCAATTTATATTATGGTCGAGATTACGTTTTGACAGACAACAGGGCAAGAGGACAAAATGGCACCGTCCAAATGATTTTCGGAAATTATATATTTTCTAAAGAAATGATATTCAATTTCTTTTCAAAGAAACAAACCCCTTCTAGATGTTTTGTTACAGTAATTTTTTTAAAATATTCTTTTTGTTTTTTTGGTCCGGTACATATCGACATTGACTTAGTTTTTTCCGCTTTGTTCTGTAGCTTTCTGTCAAAATAAGATATACTATCTATTCTTGAGTAATTCTTTGTTAATGGAAATTGCGACTTACGGAGATTTTGTCATTTATGAGGCTTAATACATATAATTATCTATTATTTATAGATTTTCAGAAATTTTCATACCACTGACTTAGATAAAAAACAGTCTTACTTATTTAAGGATCAAAGTAGCCACGATCTATAGTATTCTGTCTGCTGACCAACTGCACTTTTTCACATGGAAATGCAAAAACATAATTATAATGTCTGATTTAGAAAGGGGTACCTTTGACAAGTTCATTCAGGAAAGTCAACAGATACGATAATTAAACCAAGATTCACAGTGAGTAATTGCACTACAAATCTAATTTTTGAAAAGAAAAAGAAAACGAATTTCTTTTAACCTTTTATCTTGTTAGACTGTAAGATATTAAGTTTTGAAAACCTTTCTAGGACTTGCTTTCACTGCATGTTGCTATTAAGTCTACATGAATTGTATTAAGTACACTTCCATCACATGTACAACATCTGTTAAAATTCCCAGTCTTATTTGGTAAAGCATTTTTTACATTTAATCTTTTATATTGAAACAATAAGATTTAAGTATTTTCATCAAATACGTCAAATAATTTAGTCTATGATCTAGCAAACTGTTAGGTATGAACTTTGTTATACCTTTAATTTTAAAACACTCTAATTAATGTTACGATCGTTATGGTAGAAATTGAAAAATCTTTAATTGTTATTAATTTCATTTCTTGCTCTGCGAACACTATTAATTAAACCACAATTATGAAATAACTCATTTATTTAATGTTTCTTTTCTTTTTCTTTTACATTTGATGTTTTTACTTTCAACAGACTCAAACAGAAACATCGAGAGTAGAGTGTAATTTGTCCTAGATATCGTAACTTTAACATTTACATAGTTATATGTCTTTTTTGTTCGTAGATCAACAGATATTGCCTGATGTCATTAACAATACGCGCAAACATGAAGTAACAATTGGTCATCTAACAATTATTTCTTGAAAAAATCTCTAACAACGAAATAAACAATTAACTTAGAAATACATTTTGTCATGTTTAGAAACAGTATTCATTCCACGGAGACTTACTCTCTTGAACTATTTTTTATCTTTTATCACGTAATTCTCCTAGGACTTGCAGAATTAGGTTACCAACTGTGATAGAATTTAAACGTAAATACACACGCAAAAAGAACCTCCAAAAGTGCTTGGAATTAAGAAGTTTTATTTTTTGTTTGTTTGTTTGTTTTATGGTTTTAATGTATAATGCGGCGTGATAAAGATTCAAGATTTTATTTTTTCAAAACACCAGAAGGTCATAGACCCATGTGGCCAACATTTACATACTATATATGGCTACAGCATTTTAACATTTAATAATAATAATTACATTATTCAAACATGCATACATACACACATTACACACACATATATATATATATATATATATATATATATATATATACATATATATATACATACATACACATACATACATATATATATATACATATATATATATATATACTCATATATACATATATATATACACACACACACACACACATACACACACATACACATACATATATATACATACATATACATAAGTACATGAACGCTCATAAATTTGCATATATACCATCTACACATATGTATACACATATATTTTCGCATATGTATAAGCACTGCTACATGCAACCCGTTTTTTTAATAACATTGATATGCTCCAACATTTTTTTGTAACATAAAAGACAGAATAAACATTTTTAATATTCAATACACTTGTATGTGCATATACAGCATAGTGCAGTAAAGTAAGTAGTAGTAAGAAAAATGATTCCATATCTAGTCACAACTTGCTCGAAAACGAAAGTGGAAAGTTGGTGACCAATATGGATTTTATTTCAAAAATTTTAAAACATAAATGTAAAATATCAATCGGACATAAAATAAATACGAATTCTTATTCCATTTCCAGTCAAAACTTGCACAAAAGCGAAACTAGCAAGTTGATTGACATATGGATTTACTATAACTTTACATAATACAAAACTAAGTGACAAACAATGAAGGCATATAAGAGTCATACTAACAAAATTCACATCATTACATATTGAAAAATCAGTTTAAGAATAGTTATCTCTGTAAAGTTCGTTTGTTCTTAATGTAAATGCTTTTTTCTACATTATGTACTTAAATTCTTATGACACGCTTACATTCTGTAGTAATTAATTCAAACAAATTTTTGCAATATTTGGTCGTCTGTAATAATAGGCTGGTACAAATTGTCTTCTCTCAAATCATTATATAAAACACATTCTAAAACAAAATGATATTCGTCTTCTAATTTTATCGCAAAAAGTACATTTCCGTTCATTTACTGGAGTGCTAACAGGTCTAGTCCATCGGCCACTTTCAATAAAAAGTCTATGTGATGATACGCGTAATCGTGATAAACAAACACGGAATTTTTTAACGTTTACCAAATCAAGAATATGGTTGAAATCTGTGGTTTAAAATGTATTTATAAAACAAAGCTCTACTTGAGTTATTTAGTCTACCAGACCAGTTTTGTAAAAACTGAATCCTTTAATCTTTGTTTCACATTATATAAAAACAGTTCAGAGTCTCCAACAGTCTGAAATAACCATACTTCATAAAAACCAAGAGTACATAATAAATCTTTCAATAAGGGAACACCAAATTTATTCTGTTTGGGTTTTTTTCAATAATATCTTGTTTCAACATTAAATACACCTTCTTAATATATTTGTTTTCATCTGTAGTCAACAATTTTATCCAAAATTTTATAATGTTATAATATCTCATATTTTGCAAAGGCATTCTTCCTAATTCACCATAAATAAAGTCGTTTTGTGTGTTTTTCTTTACACCTAATAGTCTTTTGCAAAATTGCATATGTAAACGTTCTACGGCCTTGCCTTGATTAAAACCCCATACTTCACTTCCATAATTTAAAATAGGTAATATCATTTTATCGAAAAGTTCCAATTTATGCCTTACAGATATATCTGTGAATTTATATAAATATTTATCCATTTTGAAAATGCCCTTTAGTGCTTGCCCAGCAATTGTATTTTGTGCTTCAGAAAAGGAACCACCTGTAGTGAAAACAATACCAAGATAAACAAATTTACTAACAATTTCAACCATATTACCATTATAATAAAAAGTGACATTTGCGGGTAAACGTCCGCCTTTTCTAAACACAATTACTTTGGTTTTGGCAGTATTAACTATCATTTTCCATTTCTTACAGTAATCTAGTAATAGATCTAAACCATTTTGTAATTCTAAACTATTATTTGCAAATATAACAATATCATCAGCATACAGTATCAAAACATTTTAAACATATTAACATCAATACCTTCTAGACCCTTTTTAATAAACATATATTCTATATCATTTATAAACATGGAAAATAGAAAAGGTGAAAAGACATTCACCCTGTCTAACGCCTAAAACACATTCAAAACTATTACTTAACTCATTAAAACACTTAACTCTTGATTTAACACTCGAGTACATCGATCTAATAATATTTAAAATATTTCCTCTTATTCCAAGTTGTATCAATTTTGCCCATAGATTATCTCGATTAACATAATCAAAAGCTTTACTAAAATCTATAAAAGCACAATATAATTGCTTACCACTATTAATAATATGATTAATAAGACCATGTAAAACAAAAATATTATCAACCGTGCCTAATTTTGACCTAAAACCCGCTTGAGCCTCTATATACACTCCGTAGTTTTCTGCCCAGTTTTTTAATCGATTATTTTAACAAACGTGTGAAAAAGTTTACCTAATGTACTTAAAAGGGTTATACCTCTGTAATTGTTTTCATCATTAATACTACTTTTTTATGTAAAGGAACAACAAATCCTTTCTGACCAATTTTCTGGAAATAACCTATTTCAAATATTCTGTTAAATAACTTCAACAAGATAGGGACTAATATATGTTTACCATGCATAAATAATTCATTGATATATAAATCCGGGCCGCCGGCCTTATTTGGACTTAATTGATTAATAGCTTGCAATAAACTGTCTGTCGAAAATGGTACGTTTAACTCATTAAACATAATATTGAACTCATCTGTTTCATATCTGTTTATAAAATGCAAAATATCTTCATCTGGACTAAAAAAACGATCATCGGGATTATTTACCGATTTAAAATATTGTTCAAAAATATCAAGTGAAATATTTGTGTCACTAACACCAGCACATTTTTTTAACATTTTCCAATAAAGTTTTGCATTTGTGTATTTTGCATTGACTAGATTTTCAGTTTCATATTTATCATATCTATATCTAGCATTTCTCAAACAAGATTTATACTCAGACCTGGCTTTAACCATACTCTGCCTATTTATGTCTGATTGATCATTTCTATACAAATTTAAGGCCGCATAAAACAATCTGCGTTTCTCGTCACATTCTACAGAGTACCAAGACTGGCCTGAGTCAACACTATTAACAGAGACTATACGTTCTGTTCTACATTTAAATAAAGGGGTGACAACATCATCAACAATATTGGTGAATTCATTTAAACAAGAATCAATATCATTGTTACACATACAATTGTCAATATTCTGCATAAAAACATCAAATTTCGATTTAGTATCGTGTGCAGACAGCCGCTCTATATATTCTCCGGCTTTCTCATTATACCATGTATATTTATAATTTATATTCTCATTCTTATTTACATTATTTGTAAAATTTAAATTATCTGGCTTTTTAAATATAAAAGAGAATTCAATTTCACAGTGATCAGACAGTATGTTTGGTTCTTTTACTATAAATGAATCGACATATTCGAATAAATTTTGAGAGCTAATTACGTAATCAACTACGCTAGACCCTCTACTACCAACAAATGTATAACGACCCCTAAGTTTGTCTTCACCTAATCTTCCATTCATAATACGTAGACCTGTTTGTTTACAAAGATCCAATAATAATAAACCATTATTATTTAAGCGCCCTTTATCTTGCGAGGTACGCTTCAAACATTCATCTATGCAATAATCTACAGGTAAAAAATCATTATGTAATAAACTATCATCAGGTACAAAATCTGGACTATCAGAAGTGTGCGAGTTCATGTCACCGCAGAGTAAAAAATTAAAACCATTTTCATATTTCGAATCTAAGCTTGCAATGTGATCTAATAGTCTATCAAAAGTATGAGACTCTATCATCGTCTGTCGGCTGCTATTCTCAGGTATCACATAACACAAACACACAAATAAATCATTTTTTAAACCCAAAATTAACCCTTTAATACGAATACATATAATATCATCTTCACTTTGAAACACAAGTGTGTCAGATGACACAAAATCATTTCTCAGGTAAATTACTATGCCTCCTGACGGTCTCTTGCTAGTGTTTTTATTTTCTGTTCTATTTAACACAAAATACTCGAAATCATCTACATGAAAATCTGTTAATTGACTTGCCCATGTTTCTGTCAACAATATCAAATCGTGATTTTTGAAAATATTTTGAACTTCGGGTGATAATAGTTTATTCGTTCGCCTTGATGAAATACCCTGAATGTTTAACAATACACAACGTAGCGAGACCTCCTGACCTTTAACCTATTGTCCTACTTTCACACCTTTCTGGGAAAACCCGTAATCTACAGGTTTCACCTGTGTTACATGTGAAGTACTATTTATAGCACTGGGTAAAACCGTGTCATTTTTACTACGCGTTGTACTTGAACTGTGTCTTCTATACGGTTTAGCTGACTGTGACCGGTTCTCTGACCTTGAAACAGCACGAGAAGTCCGTGCCCTCCCCCTCTTTGGTGATTTAGAAGGCTTGTTTTCTTTGTTTACATGTGAAATAGACATGCCGTCTGTGTTGATAGATTTGAGTTGTGTCTCATCACAGTCAATGAATTTTGTGCCACTATTTTTATCATGTTGCTGATGAAAAGCTGCCCTCGGATGTACAGTGCTATTTCCAGCTTGACTGATGTTTTGTTTCGGGGCCAGAACGTTTTCACTTGCGGGCATATTGGAGCCATGATTCACTTGTGTATTTGTTATGGCTGGACTACACAACACTGAACTGTGTAAGACGGCATACAACTGCTTTAAAAAAGGTTATGTTTTAAGGTTGTTGATGTATCATTACTTAAACAAATAAAACGATGACGCAAATAGATAAATTATAGATCACAAGAGTAAGTATAATTATTATAAATAAAATTTGATAGAATCCTGTAAGGTATTATTTTCCACAGGAGTAAGAGATCACAAAATATTCGAAGGCAAACATATTTCAGGCCTCACAGATATTGAAAATGTGAAACAATTATCATTAGTTGTAAAAATATATAGGAAACATGTACTTTAATGGGAGAAAATGCAAAATAATTTGATTATTCTAATTTTATTTCTAAGTCTGCGGCGAATCAGCAGGTTTTGGGTTAAGTATGGACTTATAAATATGCGATGGTGTCTTACTGTCTACAAATACAGACAGACAAATACAGACACATGAGATAATCAATAATATTCGTGGACTGAAGAAGAAAGAAACGAAAGAGCTCAAGTTTCTATTTACAAAATATATTCCTAATATTTTATATATAAATGGTCTATCTTTTTCAATAAATAATGTTTAATGATACAAGACTTTCAGCAAAATAATTAAAAGCGAACAAAGATTCTGACACTCTGAAATCATCGGCCTCATGTCTGGCTTTTACTATCAGAGTTGCCTTTAGGTATACGTATAAGAAATACCACATTTTTCTATATTTATATTTGTTATATTTGTTACATATATAACACATAAATGATGAGTCAATACATAAAAATAAGCAATCACTCATTTAAGAGACACGACGGAGGCACAAAAATTGAAAGATAGTTTGTAGTTATTTTTGTTTATATAATACTTTGAGAGATAGATCAAGGCTGATTTAAACAAGATTATTTTCAAAATAACTAAATGATATTTCTATTTGATATTTCTTGTACCAGACAGATTTTACAGTGATTAGAATATTGCTCATCTAGTGGATGACAGATTTATCAAAATGAAGGCGAGACTATGTAATATTAATCGAGAAGTTAAATGAATGTTTCAATTTTTAGACGATACAAATCAATACAAAACAGCATGGTCTAAATATTATGATACCATTAGAGGTAACAATGTCTTTTGATGTCATATGATATAACTAAGACGGTATTAGCGTTTCTATGAGTTGTATGTGAAAGAACAAATCATACATATTCATTTTAAAACGTTCCTGTCATACTAAAAAAATCTAAATAAAAAAAATGATTATAATTGTTTTTTTCTATAAAATTAGAACATACAAAGTTGTATTTTATATATCAAATTGTGCATTAAGGATGGCAAATTCCTTTTCAAATCGATGCACCAAAAAGCGTAAACCAAAAAAGTCATAATGTTTCAGATAAAGATGTATTTAAAAGTAAAAATTTATTCATTAACCAATGTATAAATAGAGATTGATACTTTATGGAATTTATACTGGATTGAATAGTTAGATGCAACATCCATCACCAATAACGCTTCATAATCAATACCAATTCGGTCACTTCCTGGTTTGGTTGTCGATCTGCTTGTTCCTAACGTTGATTATCTCATTAAGATGGAACATTTGAAGAGATTTTAATGCATTCATTTATGCTTAAATGTTAT
Source organism: Ruditapes philippinarum (assembly GCF_026571515.1). Taxonomy (NCBI): domain Eukaryota; kingdom Metazoa; phylum Mollusca; class Bivalvia; order Venerida; family Veneridae; genus Ruditapes; species Ruditapes philippinarum. The sequence goes on from NW_026852012.1 coordinate 16,428, forward strand.
CATTTGATGCATCGTTTAATGTCTGATGTGGATTTAAATATGTTTCAATTTAATAGCTGTATGAAAACAGATTGCATATAAATATCTCACGATATTGTAACACAATTTCGATATAATTGAGGGTTTCCATTTATTTCAAAAGGAAACGGACAAAGCAATTTGTATGATTAGCACAAATATCTTTTTAATCAATATTCTTTACCCACTGCAATAAAATATTTGTAAAGATTTATACTTTACAGATCAATTTGAGTGTTTTTTCTAAATAAAACGTTACATATAGCCTTTGAGGAATAGCGACCAATAGATTGTAACTGATTTATTCATAACAAAGAACAGAAATAACAAGATGCATCTGCTAAATAGAAGATAGGGGTTACTCAATTCAAATACATTTACACATGAAAGTGTGAAAACCAAGTAAGTGCAAAGCCATAGTATGTAAGCCATTCACCCATGCATTTGCAAATTAAATAAAAATCTTATACACATTATGAGTTAATGCAGGACATAAAAAAGTCAATATATAAGTGAGACAAATTACTATCTCATAGACAGTTTGAGTTATAGCAGGCCATAAATAGAAGTCAATTATTAATAAGTATGAAGTAAAGACTAGTTCTTTTTTTGAGTTGTACACATGGTCTATGATCCACATAAGAAGTTGAAAATCTGTACTTATATTTATGGTTCTTATCAATCAAGTTTAAGAAAAACAACAAACGGTTACAAACTCCAAAATTAATAAATGAAAAGGTTTCAACTGCATTTTTTTGTGACTGTGATCTATCATGTGATTAACTTTTAAACAATTTTTGAGGGTTCAAATGAAAGATATGCAAAACAGAATCAAATGGCCAACACCCAAATCTATGAAGGGTATATATACTCCGGATAAAAAAGCATGGAAAACAAGAAAGGGCAATAGGTCAAACCTATCATGGGTGGTGTTTTTATTCGTGTGAACAGTAAAATTATATCTTAAATACATTTTGTGTTATATACCGGTTAAATAAAGCTTGTTAAAGGTTAAGGACTAAAAATGAATTAGGGTAGAGCTGATCATGTTATATTGGAAAAAAGCAAAAACTTTTGTATCAATTAGAAAGGTTTATCTAATTTCTTTTCTCTTTCTAATATTTGTTATTTTGTATGTTGTTGTTTCTCTTTGATTTTCGTCTAAACATGTTTGTAAGTGGTCGTGTTGAAATCTTTATTACTAGTATCTTTTTATTTGAATCAAAATTTACGAAGTTTATAATAAAGCAGTCAACTTGTTTAATGTTGCAAAATTTCTTCGTATGTTTGCAAAATTGAAGCGGCACAATAAAAATCCTGGAAAGTGTGTTACATAGAAAGAAATACATGGAAACGTATAAATGTTTAATATCCTACTACTTTTACTGAATATTAAAAGAAAATAGTTACTGTAGTTATTAACAAAAGTTTAACCAAACAAAATATATGTTAGCCTCTGTGACGCAGGTAGAAACACAAGTCCTTTTCCAAACGTTGATGTTAATGTAAGGTTTCTACATACGAGATAGTTTAGAAACCGGTTAAAAGACGACAAAATTGAAAATGTTGCAGGCCCGGTTTGATTGATCCTGGTCATAGTCTGTACTGGAAAATGCAAGTTACCATCCATGCCCCCCCCCCAGCAGCGGTTTAAGTAGAATTTACCATTTAAACGTGAAAACGTAACCCCTTGTGACTTTTAAGGGTTCCAATATATATCAAGGTCAAATTCACTTAATGACGGACAAAGGCACTGTTCAAATGATCCTCCAAAATTATTATTTATTTTACAGGAAGCATGGTGTGCACTTTCATATTTCTTCCATTTTTATAATTGTATTTTTCAAAGGAAGCAGTAACGCAATAAGTGTTTCAGCACAAAAATCTTTCTTATGAAAGATTCCATTTTGCACTTGGTCCAATTTGAAGTCAGACTATTAGCTCAGATATCCGCATTGGTGTAGCAAAATAGTGTCGTTATGTCAAAACAAGATAAACGATCAAAAGATAATAACATCTCTGAGGTAATTCGATTCACGTTACATATGGAGTCGCGACATAATGTAAAACTTTGTTATTGTTGAGGCTTAATACATATCTATTATATTTAGATTTTCAGACATATCTTTCTTATTTAATATGGCAAATATCCATGACCTTAACCGTTGCCGGATTTACTTTACATTTTTTTTTTTTTTTTTTTGGTTTTGATATCCACCGAAAATAATGAAATTTCCGAAAAAGGGGAAAATGGGCAAAAATTTAAAAATTAGTAGGAAAGGGTTAATCAGAAATTTTTGTCTTTTTTTTTAAATATTTAAAAGGGCATAGTAAATAAAAAAGCTTTTTCTAATATGGCCAAAATTTTAACCGGTTTAAAATTGTAACTGTTTGAAAATAAGTCTAAATCTGTCTTTGAGCAGTTTTTGTGTATTAATTTAAATTCATTCTTGTTTTTTGAGGGGCAGTCCTTCGATAAGATTGCTTACTAAAACACTCGATTTTGTATCGGAAAATATTTTTGAAATTTAAAAATTTGCATGGGCCCCGTGTCAATACGTATGACAAATTTTTTTTGTTGTGGCACATTGTAAATGATCTTTGAAGGATTACAAAGGTCTGTTACCTTAACATAGGTTTTGTAACTCCAAGTACTACAGAATCCAACAAAAGAAAGGGCTTCAATGTAACGCAGAATAACGTTCTCCAATTATATAGATTATTTATTATTATCTAAAGTATATTGTTACTTAAGCCGTGAAAGAATATACGTAATCAAATTATAAAAATATTTTTGTTTTGTGTCTCGTGATAACGCTTTATAGGTCAAGTGAGTCAGTATAATTATCATAAATCAAATTTGACAGAACTATGTAAGTTCTTTTTCCGTAGGAGTATAAGACCACATAATATTCGACGGCTTACATCATTTAGACTTTGAAGAGAATTTGGAAATATCAAATAATAACCATTAATTGTAGAAGTATATTGGAAACGGAGATATTTAATGGGAGAAAATGGTGATTCTAATCTTGTTACGGTTGATAAATACTACTAGTAGATGGAATATGATAAAAATACAGATAATGCGATAATTGAAAATTTCAGTGGATTTAAGATAGAAAAATCGAGTTATGTTCCTTTGTACAAAATGCATTCCTTAAATAAATAATGTTTATTGATACCAGACATTATTTACTGAAATCTACTAAAACCTATAATACACAAGGTACACAACGAACTTTAAATTTTCAAAATTAAGATTAATCTAATAAATCAATTACGATTTAAACAAGCAATTATCATAGTATTGCAAGCAATCTTAGTACCCTAACGGTTAGAACCTCAGCAACATTTTGAAGGGCCATTGGTCATTGAATTATGCCATTGAATGAATTGATGACATGAATGAACGTAAATCTTTTGATTTCTGAGTTTGTCTATATCTTAGTAATGTTTTAAGTTTCTCTGCCTAGTTATGAAACTATTTTTATACAAGATATAATCAAAAGATCCAATTTTCTCAGGATTAATATTCATAACTGTCTAGTATTTCAACTTCTCTCTTTTTGAAGCAAATGTGTTGGAAACTTCTTTAAAAGTGATCTCAGGAAACAGTTGTTAGGAATGGACAGGCAGACAAACTGTCAGACACTCTGAGGGTAAATCTTTATAGATTCTGTATGTATAACCCTTGTCATAATATTACGATGTAAATGCTATAAGAAATGAAGAACTTACAGTGAAAAAAATGAAAAAACCTGAATCAGAAATCTTGACGAGGTCTCCGACGCTTGATGAGTAGGACAGCTCTTAATTTACTCCCTATAGTAAAGATTAAAATGATGTGTATAATCTCCATTCTGTCATCTATCCATATTTTAAGTTCCATTAAAAATGTGTTCACTTCTTTTTGAGTATTCACAAATATTGTTATATTTGCCATATTATAAAGCTATTTGTTGCCATAGCAACCAAGTTTTTCAACAAAAGGAAGAAAGAAAAAATGGAGAAAATTAGAATCCACGAAGAAAGCCAAGCACGGCAAAATCGAAAATGTTGCAGGCTCTGTTTGATTGAGCCTGTTCATGGACGGTACTGTCAAGTGTTAATTACCGCCAACGCCCCCTAGCACTGGCTTAAGCAGAAATCAACATTTAACATGAATTCATACAATCTGGAATTTTTAAACATCCGCAGATGTGTTCATATGGCGGTTATCATGGAACCTTCAATGTGACAATTAAGTGCCACAAAAACACGTGCATTATCTCCAAACTGCCATATACTCACATTTTAAGATTCAGAAAAATATTTTCAGTACTTTTTGTGTTATCACTTGATCAAGTTTATGTGTTAAATTTGCCATATTTTCAGTCTATTTGTCGCCATAGCAACCAAAGTATTCAACATGGGAAGAAAAGAAAAATACGTGCATAATGTCTAGACTGTCATCTATCCATACATCAAGTTTCATAAAATATTTTCAGTACTTTTAGAGGGTTATTACGGGATCCAGTTTTGTGGACGGACGGACTGACGAATACATATAGACATAACAAATGAGTGGGGTATGTCATTATACAACTGAAACAATCACTCATTCATTTTAGAGACACAGCGGAGGATAAGAATTACTGGCAAGATTGAAATGGTCATTATGTTTACATTATGTATACAATAGTGATTTATAGATAAGGAATTGCTAATGATGTATAATAATATTTACTTAAGCAAATAGTTAACTTGTCATAACATTTTGAAATATATGCATGTAAAACGTTTTGCGATTTCTTTCTATTTGGAATGACAAAGTTACATAAATAAAATGCCTCTTGTATATTCTATTCTGAGTAACTTTTATTTATAGGTCCTCTAAATATTCATACAAAAACTTGAATGTTCTTTTTATAAATCCTAAGTTTCGCAGGATATCTGGTATTTTTTTGCTTGATAATGCATTTGTCAACTTATCACTTATCCAATGCAGTTCTTTACCAAATTAAAGTTTCTGTACAATAATTTGGCTTAAGTCTAGAAATGTATATGCCTACATATACTAATGCTTTGATAGTACTCCCGACCAGTGTTTATTTATCAGACTTCTAGCAAATGTATTATTTTCTTTTAATTAATAGGTTATATGTTTATTTCATATTTGCATTCTGAGTCGTCTATGAAAATGCGTATTGACTTAAAAAGAATGAATTTGGACGAGCAGAGCTGTAAAAAATATATCTGACGACGACGCGCTAGCCAAGTTTGATATATGAACGAGTCCAAAGGAACCAGTGAGGGGAAAAGGACGACGAATACATGCACCAAGAAGAAGCACAACTAAACTGACTTTCCACCAGTAACTTATTATGCTGTTTTGGATGGAAATTGATATACAGATTTTATTAGTTTATAAAACTTTGTAAAGAAGAAAAGGAAAGCACCGAGCACTGTCCTGACTTTGTTAAACACACATTTAATGACTTTATAAATATCAATGATTGTTTTCTCCATAAATGCTCCATTTCATGTTAGTAAAATGTAGGTCATCTGCAGTAAAAATATTGAAAGCGAAAACGTGTCGTGCCATCCTACACAATTTCTTTTTGAAAAAAGACACTCGATATATCAATATAAACTTTTATTTGGAAAACATCAGCGAACAGCTTGTAAGACAAAACAGTTCTTCCTATCATCTATAGATAATCATAACAAGGAAAGAAAGGAGACATGCTGTTTTATCCACTAATAGCATGCAATCTACATAAACAAAACCAATGTCATGTGTTTTCCGGTTATTAACGTACTGTCTGTAAAATTTAACTAGTTGCAGCTATCTGAAATAAGTACATACACTTGCCTTGATATAAATAATAAAGAACTTCGTCACTGCGAGACACATTATTTATGAAATCAAGTGCTGTGTTCTCTATTTAAATTGGTTCTATAATGAAAATCTGTATATTACAATAAAACTGTTCTCAAATTGCAGGACCCTTTTCTTTTGTTATTTAAGTTTTTTGAGCGTGAGTCACATTTCTATCGTTTCAAAACTAGCAGCGTTTATTTTGTTATCATTAACACTGTTTATTATTTGTATTCAGGATCTAATGGTTCCTTTACTTTAAATGCCAATTATGCCTCAGAAACCATTTTTATTTCACAAAAACATTAAATTGTTTGTATCTTGTTACCAATTCTAAAGAAAAACTCATTTCCCATATAGATAGAACTATTTTTACTTCTTTTACTTTGTTGGCAATTGGTACAATTACTGTGAACTAGTTTTTAGTATGTAAGTCAAAATACTACTTTGTTTAGATGTTTTTGCCTTAATGACACATTACTGCATATTTAGCGCTACTTTTCTCAGCTGTTGAACATCTAACATGCATTCAATCCATTACTAAAACATTACTAAACACATGTTTGACTTTCTTAAGACTTTATTAAATATTGGTTCCTGAGGCATAATGTGCCTTAAAGTTGGTACATTAAGATGACTTTTAAAGAAGACTTATTTATTCCGTGAACTATTTGTTTAGTTGGACCAATTACACGAGGGAATGCCATTTATTTATTGTTGAAAATATTGTTTCGTGTAATATAAAACGTCAACATGACATAAGTGCTTCTCACAAAGGTTAATTTTCTTAAGTTTTCTATTCTAGGAATCTTACTACTGTAGACTACGTCTTTGTATGTTTTCAATTTTGTTAAAATTTCAAGGGTAACGCACCTGGGTAGAATAGCCGTGGTAAACATGATTTTGCTATTCACGCCAAAGAAGTTTTTAAGCTTAATATGCTAATATTTCCACGGCGACAAAATATAAGGGACTTTAATGCTGCGTTAGAGATGATGATTCTATTAATAGTAACATAACTTCAAGCCTTTAAATTTTTTCTTATTATTTTATGCATTTTGTTCAATATTTTTCCTGGATAAATAATTCCAGATTTTGCCAAATAAAGTATCCTTGTCCAATCAATATTCATATCAACTCTTCTTAAAAAGACGTTTTAATATTCATTTGTGCGAGCTCTATCTCTCTGGTGTCAATGTAATAAAAATATGAGTTAAGATAGTAATGTTTTGCAAGACCTTTAATGTAATACGAGAATAAAATATAGTCTTTGTATCTTACTTAAAATCGTTTACAAACACTGTCATTTTTAATTGTACATGGTATGTACATGTTTTGTTGTAGTCTGTTACATTAGTTTTCACAAATGTTTTCCGTTAAAACAGATAAATTTAGCAGTTTTGGGCAGTTGAAGCATTTCAAGATGATTTTCGTCGTGTATTACATTAACCAAACAGTAGAAATAAAGTATAAACATGTATTTAGAACATAACAACCAACTTTAAGAACAGACAATATTAAACGTTACTTATTCTTTAAGTTATTAGTATACGAGGATTGTTGGAAAATAAATTGCTTATTCGAATAAATCAATTCCATACATACCGCGTTCTTAACATGTTGTCTAAAATTATTGCATACTGTTGTTATATAACTTGGCAAATGCATGCCTACAAGTACATGTATTGTACTGAAATATTTTCTTTTCAGTGTTAATTCTCACAAAGCCAAAATATTTTAAGTAATAGTAATACGCTAATAAGAAAACGAAAACCAATCGATTTTAACAGCTCAAAAGGAGCAACGTAGGAGAACGTTTTATTGAACTAACTTAGTCTTTGACCTACTTTGTACAAAGACAAGATGTTTAAGTAATGGTTAATTAAACTCTATAGAAGACAGTTTATGCAAAATAGATTGGCAGAATTTTTCAGAATTAAGGTCTGTCTTCTCATTGGAAGAAAAAAGTAGGGCAAACACTTAGAGTCAATAATTGTCATATAATCTGAGTCAAAATTGAATTGTAACTGGTGAATAAAACACAGAAATTAACCCTAAAATCCTTTCGATTTTCAGTTTTGCAGCATTGATTGAGTATGATGACACACTACAGATAATTGGATTGCAAACGCTTCCAGCCAGGTTTTGTAACAGAGAGATTTTGTTCAGGAGCAATGATATCAATGCACAATGAATATTTTCTTTCATTTCATGCACCACATACTTTTGTTGAATTATAAAACATTTAATAGTAAGGTACTTTAAACGTTGATAAATTTTACACCCAAATGTTGATTCGTTCTGAATGGGCGAATTTAATTTTGTAAACGTTTATCCACTTAATACATGAATTTAAACAGACACGTCAATGCATCATTCCCGAGATATATCGAATTCTACACAAGTTTAACGCGTTTGACAAAACATTTATAACCCCGCAAAATGTCAATAAATGTAATGGTGTGATATATAAATCATCTGACAATTTTGTAGATTTTTTTTTTTTGGAATCTCAAAGTTTTATTTAATTTGTTTCTGTTTCAAATTCGTAACATAGAACGTCCCTGTTATTTAATACACATATTAATATACAGTAGTGAATGTAAACACAGTTAAATGTTCCGGAACAAAATATTATTCTGCTGTTTTAGTAGGATGTTATCCTTTAAGCAATGATTCCGTGCATAAGTCATTTGCTTATAGGCCAGTTTACTACCATATCATTTTAAGCTTTAGGGAGGTTTCTTTTTTTTTAATTCAAACAATAATTTTTGCAGCAGAAATTAAAGTTTTACACACTTTAAATATAGAATAAATACGATGGCGTGTATCACACTGCAAAAAAATAAAAAATCTATTTAAGGGCATGCTGTTTAATATGCAGTAGACTGTATATCTGACGATCTACCTTCTTGACGCAAGGCAAATCTATCTTTAGTTACTAAGAAGTAAAATATTTAAAAGAAGAAGAAATAAAAATAATGTAAATAGTCATATGCTAATCCTATCAAATATTTAACTGCGTGTTGTTTTGCATTTTCTCTGGTGAAAATGATTTAAATGAAATTGGATTTAAACTAATTAATTGTGTTTTCTACCTGTTTAAAAAAACATTGAATGTATGATAACTTGGCTTTTACATATAACCACACAGCAGTTAATAATTCCAAAAAGGGCGCACATTTGATTGTCTTTAAACGTCCAAATTAAATAAATTCCCATGTAATTACGAATTTAATAAATTGTTAATGAGAATCAATATTTGAATACTAACCCAGATTAAGTAGACGACACAGTCAAATGTGTTTGTAAGTGAGATGGGTGACCAAAGTTGTCTCAGTGGTAAGTCGCAAATTTAGCGGAAGGTGATGATTAAATTCTCACTGCTCCTGGTTCAAAGTCTTCCAAAACGTTCTCATTCTATCTGGAAAAGATACAAAAGAATCGAACTTCCTTCAAATAATTCAAAAATAAAAGAAACGGTTTCCAAACAATGAAAGATGTCAACTCGGCTGTTTGAATAAGAACACAGAAGGTTCCGGTTAAGTAAAATGGCGGACCTGTTTTTCTCGAGCTAAATAGAAAATACAAGATAAATACAAGTGGGATTTAACAGCAAGCTAGTTTCTTTATAACGTTGTACAGACAAACAGTTATACAGGGAAACACACAGGTGTTTTGAATATATTAAAAACATATACAGCCAAAATTTGATTTATTAAATATATACTGACTACTATAAGCCATAAATTAATTGTGGGACAAGTGTTTGGGTATAATCAACAACAGATGATTTAAAATGAATAGAATTACAAGATTATTTAAGATCGGCTTTGTAACTTCATGTTAAAAGATCCCATCAAATGTCAGTAAATCTTATCTGACAAATCCTGTAAAAAAATGGTGCAAGGCTGTGAGAATAAATATATTAGACGACTTATATCCTTCATACTTGACAGAAAAACGATAATGAGAAATAATCAACATTGGTTTTCCAAAACAGAGTAAGAACACAGGAAAACAAAATAAGGTGGTCTTTTCTGTCCCTTTCAGAATTAAACATTTTTTTATCATAAGACGGCATGTTATACATGTATTTGATTTTTGATATATTGAAACAAAAATGTGGCGTTTTAAAATAGATAAAATAAATACTTCTTTATTTATCATAATAGTCTAAAAACACTTTAATTTAAATCAGGACACCTGCAGATTCATGCTTATTTTCAGGAAATTTTGAAAATATACTTAAATGTAAAATATTGTTAAGGGAACAAAGGAAAATAGTTTTCACTATGCAAATAGCACTTGCAACCCATGCAATGACCAAAAAAAGGAGGTCAAGTATGCAAAAATATTTCTAAATGCGTAAGTCACACAGTAGATATATGATGGAACATACTGCAGAATCGACTATAAATATACGTAGTTTAAAGTAAATTTCTTAAATACTTCTTGTTCTATATGCAAGACAGAAATAAAGTATGAAAATAATAAAAGTATATAATTAACCGTAAGCACCGCACCTTTTCAAAGTAAGATGACGATACTTATGAAGTTTCAAGTATCTCCAGTAGTTTTTGAGACATGTTTTGGACAACCTGAATGCTGGACGGATAGACGAAGGGACAGAAAGACAAGCTGTTTTAAAGTTTGTTTTAAGAACATTACATTACAAGTTAAATATATTACAAACGATTTTGACAGGATCTATGATACTCTTTCCCTAAATATGTATTTAATGAATCAGCTTTCTTTGATCAATTAGCTTAATCCCGAACAGTAAAGAGAGAGAGAGAGAGAGAGATGCTTAACTATACATTGCTGTCTATAGGATCAAATAATAAAAAAAAACCCACCTGTATGCTTTATGAGTATTACACTAAAATGTTTCCACAGGACACAAATGTCCCCACGTCATCTTAAGTCTAATTTTACAATAATAAGTACATATAATAATAGTATTATAAGTAATCGGTTTCACAAACCTCTGAACTTATTTACCAGGCCCAGTAAATAAATGTCTTTCTTATATGTACAGACAGAGAAAAGATTATTTAACATGTATGTTAAGAATTCTGACTTTCGAGGTAAGCAACATATCTGTTTTTAAAACCAATTGTTCAATTGGATTGTAAGATGTTTTGCCTTGTTTGCCTTTATAGGTCCTGTGTTTCACTGTGTGTTATTGTTGAAGTCCGCATGAGTTATATTTATTATACGTCCAACATGTATATTATCAGTTATAAGTACTTTATTAATACAAGGCATAAAGTATAACCGACTAAACATTCTGAAATACCAAAACTTCAAATTTCCAAAATCATGGTTAATTGTAATTATTTAGTTACAATTTTTACAACAGAATAAATCAAAGTAATTGTAATCGTGATAAAAATGTTGGTGGTGTAACAGGACTAAATAAGATAATAAATAATGGGTTTAATTTAGAAGTAATTAGCCTCACGTGTCGCCGATATATATAAAATATCTATTGGAATTGTCAAAAGTTATATTTGTAAGTGATTGCAATGTGGATGCCTTCTCTTTTCCTCGTCAAATTTTGTGACTTCTTACTATATAAAAACATAAAAAAAAGTGGGATGTCAATTTAATGACCAATCACTCATTGTTTTTAGAGACCAGGGAGGAACAAAAATAATCCAGAAAAATCGTTTTTGATCAAATTTTGTTTACATTGTTTAGGATAAGGAATTTTTAATGATGTATAACAATATCTTCTTAAGCAAATAGTTTACATGTAATATTAAAACATATGTATGTAAAAAGTATTGCGATTTATTTCTTTAAAAGTTTTGTATATTCTATTCCGAGTAACTTAACTTCAAGAAGAAGAAGTTACTTTTTATAAATCTATAGTTTCTAAAGTATTATTGTATTCGTTCGTTTGATAATGCCTATTTCTATGACTTTCTTTACCAGATTATAGTTTTTGTACAATAATATGTCTTAAGTCTAGAAAACTCATTGATAATACTTTCGACCTGTGTTCATGTGTAAGATTTCAAGCGAATCTATTTTTTCTATTGGTCAATAGGTTATATGTTTATTTCATATCTGGATTCTTAGTCGTCTATGAAAATGCCTATTGATTTAAAAATAATGAATTTGGATGAGTACACAGCTGTAAAACATAATTATATCTGACGACGCGCTAGCCAAGTTTGATACAGATTTTGCATTTGTAAACGAGTCCAATGGAACCAGTATTTTTATTAACAATTTATAATAACAATTTTATTTGACACTACCATTTTTGACATTTGGCACAACTTTGTTACTTCAAATATAATTAGGAAATGATATGATTTAATGTACTCTGAACATGAAATCGAGGCCATATGGCGTGGAGTACGACATGCATATGTTCAACTGATCAGATTGAATCCAATGATAATTTTATTAGAGCATCAAGTGGTTCAAACTTTAAAAGTTCATAATGATTTTGTTTGAAATACTAGTAACTAGTAACGATTAAAAGCAAATTTCAAAAACGTCCAAAGATAAATCATTTATGATTTCGGTTTTTTATAAAATTATGATTAGCATGTAAAAAATGTACATTTTTCTTAATTTATATTGTTATATCGAAACAAAACAAATAAAATAACTAATTACTTATTTATTGTATTATTTAACCATAAATAAAACCGAAATGATACATTCGTGCTGTGTATTCTTGTTTATAAAATAAAAAATATTTCTATATTTCATATTAAAATTTTGCAGATTGTTGTTAACTTTACAATGTTTTCAGTTAACTTTTTTATCGCCTTTAGAACTGTTTACTTGGAACTGTGTCGTTGTTTGTTCTATTTTCATATGATGCTGGCACTTGATTGTCAGCGGATGAATCATGCTCGAGGCTGTACCAATAAATAAATTATGTTTGATCTAAATTATCTTTTTGTTTGACATTGCTTGTACCAGACAGATTTTACAGTAAAAATATTGCTCATCTAGTGGATGACAGATTAATCAAAATCAAGGTGAGACCATTTAATAATAACCGACAAGTAAATGGATCATTTTTTAGACGATACAAATCAATACAAAACAGCATGGTCTAAATGTTATGATACCATTGGAGGTAACAATGGCATTTGATGTCATATGATATAACTAAGACAGTAGTATCAGCGTGTCTTATGGGTTGTATATATGAAAGAGCAAAATTAATGATACATATTCATTTTTTTTAAACATTTCAGTAGAAAGAAATAAATAAATAAAAAACAAAACAAAGAAACTTCATACAAAGTTGTATTTTATATATCAAAATAAGTACATGTATTGTTTTGTGTGCTTTATTGTCCTTACGTTTTACATTAAGAAATGCATTTATTCAAATAACAATGTACACAACATATCAATATCCACGTGAATCAATACAAAACAGGTTGAGGATAGTTTTAATTAAGGATGGCAAACTGCACTTCAAATCAATACACTATAGAAACAGTGTAAGCATACTGTTTCCGATATAGAAGTATTTAAAAGTAACTTTCCAATTATTAACCAATGTATCAAAAGAGATGGATACTGCATATAAATTATACTTTTTTAATTTGATTCAACATCCATCTCAAATAACGCTTCAATATCAATAGCAATTTCGTTCGGCCACTTCCTGGTTTGAATTGTCTATCTTTTTGTTCCTAACGAACCGCTTTGATGTTGATTACCTCATTTAGATGTAACATTTGAAACAAGTTTAATGCATTCAAGTATGCTTGAATGTTATCATGAAATGCAGCGTATAATGTCTTATGTGAATTTGAAATTTGTTCCAATATACGAGCTGTATGAAAACAGATTACATCTAAATATCTCACGACATTCTAACACAATTTCGATATAAGTAAGGGTATCCAATGATTTCAAAAGGAAACCGACAAAATCAATATGCATGATAGGCACACACATATTTTTAATCAATATTCTTTTCCTATAGCAGCGAAAGTGTATGTAAAAATAATACTTGGCAGATCAATTGAGTGTCATTGTTCTAGAGTAAATAAAACGTTACCTACGGTTTTTGAGGAATAACCTTCAGTAGATTCAAACTGATTCAACAAAGACAAGAAATAACAAGAAACATCTGCCGGATAGAAGAAAGGGATTCTAAATTCAAACAAATTTACACATCGAAGTGAAGAAAGGGCATACTTAATTCAAACAAATTTACACATCGAAGTGAAATAACTAAGTAAATGCAAAACAATAGTATATAAGCCAGTCACCCATGCAATTGCAAATGATTATCCCATACAAAATTTGAGTTATATAGCAGGACATAAATAAAAGTCGCGTATGAAAAAGTATAAAGTGAAGACTTATCTTTTGGCTCTATACACATGGTCTAAGATATAGCTATCTATATAAGAAGTTAAAAATCTGTACCTTAAATACTTATATCTATGGTTCTTATCAGTAAAACTTTTGTATCAATTGGAAATGTTTATCTTATTACTTTTCTCTTTCTGATTTGTTTGTTTTGTATGTTGTTGTTTTTCTCTTTTAAAATTCACTTTGATTTTCGTCTAAACATATTTGTAAGAGGTCTTGTTGAAATCTCAATTATCTTTTTCTTTGAATCAAAATTTACGAAGTTTATAATAAAGTAGTCAACTTGTTTTATGTTGCAATATATCTTCATATGTTTGCAAAATTGAAGCGGTACAAGTGTGTTACATAGAAAAAAATATACGGAAATGTATAAATGTTTAATATTCTACTATTTGTACTTAATATTTCAAGAAAATAGTAGTTGTTAACAAAAACTTACCAAACACAATATATTTTAGCCTCTGTGACATAGGCAAAACACAAGTCCTTTCCAAACGTTGATGTTCATATAAGGTTTCTACATACCAGATAGTTTAAAGACTACACAATTGAAAATGTTGCAATCCTGGGTTGATGGAGCCTGTTCATAGACTGTACTGGGAAATGAAAGCTACCATTCACACCCCCTTGTACCGGTTTAAGTAGAATTCAGTATTTAAGCATGAAAACGTAACCCCTTGTGACATTTTACTTTTTCAGCTTAATATCCAGCAAAATTATAATGAACATTTCCGAAAGGGAAAGCTGGACAAGTTCATTAAGAAATTCATCAAATAAAGGGTTCAATACGGAATGAATTTATGTTTGATTTTAAGTGTTTTAAAGAGGCATAGTAAATAAATAGTAAGTATTCATAGTTACTGAATTTCTATCTAAATACGGATTTTTAACCAATTATCTTATTGGATTCTTGGATATTTACAGGATATGAATGTGAAACAAACTTTCCGATTTGTGTTCAATATGTAACTGCTTTTGAAAATAAATAAAATCTGTTCCTTTTAGCAATTAATGTTTCAACTATATTTAAAATTTATACTACGTCTTTTAAGAGGGAGAGTCCTGTAGGTAAGATTAATTGCTGACTCAAACCGCATCGATTTTGGATCGAATACTTTCTAGAATTTTAAAAACTTTAGTATGACTTCGATGCCACATAAAGTATCACGATTACTTTTGTCGTGGAACATTGTTAATAATCTTTGAAGGAATTACACATTTTAAGGTATGTTGCCTTAACCTTCAAGTAAAAAACTACTTTAGACTCCAACAAAAGAAAGGAATTCAATGTAATGCAGTATAAATTATGTTTTCCTATTATTTACTTAAGCTGTGAATGAATATCAGAAATCAAATTATAAATTTTTTTTTTAGTTTTCTGTCTCGTGATAACGTCTTATTTGTATATTAAAGCAAATATAACAATGACGTAGATAAGTTACTCATAGGTCACAAGAGTCAGTATATCATAAATCAAATTTGACAGAATCCTGTAAATTCTTTTTCCGTAGGAGTATGAGACCACATAATATTCGACTGCTAACATCATTTCAGACTTAAGATAATTGGATATATAAAGTAATAACCATTGTTTGTAGAAATATATTGGAAACGGGATAGTTAATGGGAGAAAGTGGTGATTCTAATCTTGTTACGATTCCAAAATTGATAAATATGAGATGGTGTCATATTTACGTATATATTATAAAGACATACATTTGTGATAATCGAAATTATTAGTGATGTGAAGAAAGAAGTGAACGAGCTCATCCAACAGGTTTCTTTTTCCAAAATATATTCCTATTTTTCATATACGAGTATATATAAATAGTTTATTCTTTTTAAGAAAAAATGTTAAATGATAAAATACTTCAACTTTCACATTTAAGAGTCAATTAACTAAATCAATTACAATTTATATAAAAAATCGAAGTGATTGTATTCTTAATAGGAACTTTCATGGCGTATAATCAAGATAATGGATTTCATTTAGAAGTAATTGGCCTAATGTCTGGCTGCTATAAACGAAATATATATCAGATTTGTCACATGATATATGTATAAGTGATCAAAATGTAAACATCTTCCTTTTTCCTCTTTTCCCCGTTCTATATTTCTGACATATTTCGAACATAGCAAATGATAAGTCAGTACATGAACTGAAGCAATCACCCATTATTTTTAGAGACACGGCGGAGGAACAAAATTGCCGGCAAGATTGATTCTAGTGATTATGTTTACCTTTTATTTACATAATAGTTTATAAGATATGGATTTGTTAAATGGTGTTTACCAATACTTTCTTAATCAAATAATTTTTTGTAATCTTGCATTTTGAACTACATATGTATATAGAAATGTATGCAATGTAAAATGTCTTGCGATGTCTTTTTATTTGTAATAATTGACACAATTTTGTAGATAAAATGACTCCGGTTCATGTTTTCATATAGCATATGATAATAATAGTATTTGCAGTTTGAATCAAATTTTAGAAAATCTCTTACATTTGCCCCCAGTTTAATTTTTGTGTGTGAATAACTGCGAACATATGATGTAATTGTTCTTTGCTGTTGTTCTTTTTCATATGATGCTAGCACTTGCAGTCAAAGAATCTTGCTAAAGGCAGTAAATATAAGATTGAAATAATAATGTTTGAACTAAATGTTCTTTCTATTTGACAGTTCTTGTACCAGACAGATTTAACAGTGTTGCGAATATTGTTCATCAAGTGGAAGACAGATTAATCAAAACCAAGGCGAAACCATGTAATATTAATCGAGTAGTTAATGGAAAGTTTCAAGTTTTAGACGATACAAATCAATATAAACAATCTGGTCTAAATATTATATCAGCATTAGAGACAGCAATGTCATTTGATGTCATATGATATAACAAACAATTTTAGCGTGTCTAATGCACTATATGTGAAAGAACAATGAAACACAATAATTGTCTGTAAAACGTTTGTGCAAAGGCAATCTCAAACAAATCTCAATCATCTAGAAACATTTCTTATTTTCTTTCTTTGCTACAAAAACATTATATAATGTTGACTTTTTGTATACAAATTTTTATTAAATGAATGTTACTTTTTTTTGTCTATAATTGTTGTTCATTTGCATTTAGAAAACACAATATTCAAATAATCACGTATCAATTTATTTACATCATACGGTTCATCCATAACATGTTGAGGATTTTTTAATTAAGGATGACAATTAAAATTCCCTATTGGTACTTCATAAAATCTTTAAAAGCATACATTTGCCGATATTTGAAAGCAGTTTTGCAAAGTAACATCTCATTAACAATAGATAAGGATACTTAATATAAATTTTACTACCTTGAATGTTTCCCATTTTAGTTGCAACATCTAACTCTAATAACGCTTCATTATCGATAGAAATTCCGTTTGGCAACTTCCTGTTCGATGTGTTGTTCCTGTTTGTTCAAGCGAAAAGCTTTGATGTTTCATTGCCTCAATTAGATGTAATATTTAAAGAGATTTTAATGATGCAATCATGTTTTAATGTTTCATTTGATGCAGTGCCTAATTTCCTGAACTTTTTTTCAAAATATGGGTTCAATAAAAAAGGAGAATATATCTAAATATTTTTTACCATATTCTAAAACAATTTCGATATTAGAGAGAATTTCCAGGAGGAAAAATAAAGACAAAGCAATATGTGTGAAAGACACAAAAAATGTTTCGGTCATCATTATTTCACTACTGCAGTATAAATGTTTGTAAATATATATACTTGGCTGGTCAGTTTGACAGACCAATGATTAGCATAACGTAACTTACGGTTATTGGAGAATATCCTTTAAAAATTGAACCCTTATTCATAAACCAAAGGTAAAAACAATAAAATTTCAAGCACGCCACCCTACCGAACAAAGGAGGGAAAATCCATTCGCACACAATAACATTTTTTTGTTTTGTTTGTTTCATTTTACGACTTTTCCCAAAAATTTTTCAGTAATATAGGCGGATAAGTTTTCCCTAACCCATTCGTTTCCTGGAGATTACCCAGTACTAGACTTTCCTTCCTCCGTGCTAAACTCCCAAAAGCATTCCCGGGGATCGAACCCACATCAAAGAGGTAATTGGATAAGAAGTCATTGACTCTAACCCCTCGACCACGGAGGCGGTCACATAAGCATCAAAGGGAAATAACTGTAAAAGTGCAATACCAGTATATGATATCTATTCATCCATGAAACTGCAAGATGATTTCTCATACACATTTTACGTAATAAAAGTTTTATGTTATGGTCAGTTATAATTTTTTTGTCCGAAGCATAACATGTAAGCTCAAAATATGAAATATGATAAACAAGATCAACAAGGAAGGCGGCGTTCAATGAACGCAACCCCCATATGACCCAGCAACAAGAACCAGTGGCAAGGAGCCCAGGCGGACCCCAAACAAAAACAGGACAGGGCAAAGACAGAGCACGGACGGGTTAATCATTAAATGATAAATAATTTGTAACTGATTAGGAATTAAAAGAAAAGAATAATATGCCCACAAAGGGGATGGGGACAGGAGACCGGGGGAAGGGGGGGGGGCGTTAATCAAAGAAATAAAAACTAGAGGCAATAGGGAAGATACTTACCCTGGACGAGAAAACAACAAGGGACACAAGCAAAAGTGTCACCAAAACAGTAAGAAACGACATAGACATACATCTGAGGAACACAGAGGGGCGCCGCCTTGGAACGGTCAGCAGCATAATAATGACTGCTGGGGAGTTTAAACCGGTTAATGGTGCACCAAACCTCGCATTTAGCCCCACCATGTTCCTATAAACGAGACAGTGTAAATAAAATGAATCCCCGCCAAGTGAAATTCTAACAGTTGTCATTGGTTACAAAAGGTTAAATAAGTAAAACACTAAAATGATCATGTAGAAACATATAAAAGTAAACCCAATGACCATAACAAAAGTCCTAAAGGAAGACAGAGCAACAAGAAAATCACCTACAAGGGCCCGACGAAGCAAGGCAGAAGACGAACATTAAGACAATTCAGTCCCAAAGGGCTTTACGAACTATCCATCATAGAGTCTCCCACTTGGTCCGTCAGATGTAATCAAAAGAGGAAAGCGTAGTGTCCAACTGTAAAAGGGTTGAACACTAAACATGCAGTATGTCTTAAAATAGTAGGGTCATAACCTCTTTTAATAAAACGTTTAATGATTTTAGTAAAAACAGCAGAAAATTACCAATGACCCAAAATCTAACGAAGTTTGTAAATCACATCGCCATAAAAACCAGGCTGGCTAATCCCTTGTCGCAGAAGAGTTTTTTAAATCACTATTGAATTTAGAAATTAAATCAAAGTTACGATTGTAAAATTTAGTAAAATATTTCCGTAATTTATGATAGCGGTAGCCCTGTTTTTTAGAAGCTTGTTGGTAATAAAAATATTCCGCTCGTTAAAATCCTTTACGTTGCTACAAGCTCTAGCGAATCTAATTAACTGAGAAACATAAACCCGTAAGATGTTGCATGGGGTACGTCTCCATCTAAATGTGGATAATTAACTATACAAAAGTCAAAGTCATCTCTTTTCTCATAGATTTTCGTGTGAATAGAATTGTTGTTGATAGTAATTCGAAGATCCAAAAATGATGTACTAAAATTACAAGAGTTCGTTTTATTAAGTTGTAGTTCATGTGGATAAATGTCAGACACCATTTGATCAAAATAAGGATTATCTAAATTAAAAATATCATCAAGGTATCTGGAAGTATTATTAAATGCGACTATAACATCTTGTTGTTTATCTTCAGAGAGACTCAACATAAAGTCTCTTTCATAGCAGTACAAAAACAAATCGGCGACCAGGGGTGCACAATTAGTACCCATAGGAATTCCTATGATCTGTTTAAATAGGGTATTACCAAACCTGACATAAATATTGTCCAAAAGAAAAGAGAGTGCTCTACAAACTTCGTCACAGGTCCACATAGTATAATGTTTAACAATACCGTTAGTAAAAAAAGCTTTGTTAGAATTACATGCTAGAAAGGTAACTTTTTCCCGTGCAGAAGTTTTCTGAATTAGGGAAATTAGTTTATCATTGATTAATTTATGTGGCAAAGTTGTATAAAGTGTAGAAAAAAATCGTATGTACTGACAGTTGAAGCTTGAAAGTTCTTAATCTTGAATTTATCCAAGATTTCACCAGAATTTTTAATTGACCAAAAGAGATGTTTGCTTGTGTTTTCATAGACTTTATCACAATATCTAATTACATGTGTTTTAATGGCAGTCAAACAAGACGTCTATAAAATAGAAAGTTTACTTGTTGTGCAAGATGTAGAATTAGCAATGAATCTGGCTTTGTAAGGTTTTTTATGTAATTTAGGAATCCAATACATAATAGGAAGTTTCAGTTCTTTTTCATTAATTTGGACTTTAAGATTGGAAATATTAGTAATATGATTGTTTACAATGTCTTTTTCGGAGGCAGAGGTTTTAGAATACGCATTAGTACTATTTAGTTCCTTATGCAAAATGTTAATGTAATGGATTCGTCATACAATTATAATATTATTAGCCGCCTTGTCCGCTGGCACCAAAACGAATTTTGAATGAAAAGCTAGAATATCTTTTTTCAGATGTCTTAAAGTAAGTCTTGGTTTAGGTGGCAAAAGATGTTCATTTCCACGATAAAAATTAATACGTGAATTAATAATTAATAATTGGATATATCTCATTCAGAAGGAGTGTACTACACAAGAATAACAAGTTTGAATTAAAGCCCTTTGTTATTTTGTATGAACAATATATTCTGATACAAAACAGATTCATAATAAGATGTCTGCCTTGTGCGATCGCCATGGAAAGTAATTGCATACTAATAGGTCAAATATTCGGTGTATTTATCTCCAGAGTTATGACAGTATGCTTGGGCAACCATTGTTTAGTGCGTGAAGGGTCGGTCGGGCCCTAATTAATCGTAGACGACTAGCATAAGCAGATTGAATAAGCCCATTGATTTCAAAATCGAAATCACAAGGGTACAATTTCACGGGAAATGTGGAAACGAGTTGTGTGCTAGAATACAAGAAATATGTATTCTTTGTACTTAAAACTAAAAGAACTTTGCTCAGAATTGTCCATGTAAATAGTCCCACGCAATTTACTTTATGAGTTTAATACATCTTTTTTAAAGCACAACATTTGAATGATTACGTTAACATTACACTCTAGTGATAATAGATTGTTATTTTTATATTTTCCCCATTTTAATCTCGGAGATCACTGATTCTTACCCCAGCTTGTGCATGAGATTGAATACTGCTTAAAAGGAGAAAAACGGAAATTCTTTAGAATGCCAAAAGCCTGTTCTTGGGGGCAGATAGATGCAGCACCTTTCATGGACACAATCAAACCGGATCTGTTATTATCATCATTTCTATAAATTTGTTCTCATTGGTTTTGAGTGGTATATATCAACCTTTTTCAAGTTTGTTTCACTTCTGCTTGTCTCAATGTTTTAAACACCAAACACATCTTTGAAAGTTTACAGCTATTTTGTTATTATCAAACTGTCAATAGAAAACTAATGTTTTATTGTCACGTTATATTCTCCTTTATCTAATACTTGCAATTAGTTAAAACTCTACACATGATATTATGGACATTCATTTTATGATTGCGTGATGATTGCTAAAATAGAGAGAGATCAAGCCAATTATCAATGACAATAACGTAAAACATTTGAATCGTTTACTTCCGTGTGTCAATGTTGTTTATGACTAAAATGTAAATACTGCTTAGAACATTTGTTCAAATATTTTGTAAGGATGAATAAATTATGTCCTGAATAAAATTATTCCTTCAAATGCTCACATATTTTATAGCTATTGCATTAACAATTCCATTAGTGTAGAAATCTCGGGATATTGCACTTGCCGCACCTTCGTAGAGTTAATTGCTCTAATCCATGTTAAGATGTGCAAATTAGTGACAAGGTTTTCTTGGATATCTTGGTGTGGTTAATGTAATATATAGTTACATTTACCATTTTACTAAAATGTCATGACCCTTGCAGATTGCTTGATATTTAACCATAGAAATCATGTATTTTATCGTTGTCCGTTGGGATTTTTTATCACAAAGACTTATGCACATCTAATACCCCTTCTTAAAATACTACAATGAGTGGCAGGTTTGCCTCATACCTTACTGTTTTATTCATCACGAACTTTGAATTCATTACAGATTAAACAGGTGACGTCCGTGGCCAAAATCGTTAACTTCAAACTTCTTGCTCCCTCACCGATGTAGGTTCGAATTCAGTCAGGGTTTTTGAATTCTTTCATGTGACAATGCTGTCGACGTAGCTTACGGAACGTCGGTGACTCTACCTAGGTGCACTGGATTAATACAAAGAGGGACATCCTAGACCAGTAAAGCTCCACCAGTAAAGCTAAAGCTGGAAAATCGCTATATAACCTTTTACATACTGTGACCGATGAACTTATGAATATTCGTCGATTAAATTTATTAATTAAAAAAAAACAAAATTTTATATTCAATAAAGGGACAGTAACAAAACAGATTTTGTGTTTTTTAAATTTTAAAGTGTATTTATAACTTCGGACTTGTATGCCATATATTTTATTTATATTATACAAATATGGACTTTTTAGCTGTGATATGATGTGATATGTACTGAAAATTAAATTCGAGGCAATATTAATTTTTGTACATATCAATATATTCTAAAAAGTCATATCTGTTTTATTATATATATAATTATGTCTACTTTCCATATTTGTCATTTCCATTGGCATTAATCCTATTTTCTTAAAAACGGTAATAAAAAACTAAATTGACTTAATGTAACCATCTACGTTTTTTTTGATATCGCGTCTTTTAGGATTTCCAGAAATAATTTAGAATAGAATTAAAAGAAAACAAAACGTTTATATTCAATACGTGATACCAGTACATGAACACATAACGATTTGTGTCTCTTTAATGTAGATGTTTTAAAGTGTATTTTATAACTTCGGACTTGTATGACTATTATAAGCAATACATTGATTTCATTATTTTGTTCAAATATATATTTGAATTAACGAACGCTTTTGTAGCAGTTTGAAATTTTTCCTTGGTTTTCATCTTAGCCCTTTGCATGAAAAATTTCATTCGGCTTCTGCAATATGTTGTTTTTTTATTACTGATCAGCGAGTTACATCGAGAAAGAAACATAGGAAAATCTGTAAATGTTTTTTATTTTAAGATTGGCCTCCACTATTTAAAGGAAATAATACTTCCTAACGAAGTACAAAGATAGTATATATAGCAATAACAAGGAACTAAAGGCACGATATTAAGTTGTATAAAGCTTTATCTGATGATTTTTTTTATTAAAGAAATGTTGTTGTCATGATCCTACGGATGATTTGTAACATTAAAAGTCTATGTATTTATATACATGAAAATTGTACGTAAACAGAATAATATGTTCCATTACAAAATATTTCGCTGCTATTTCAGTTAGGTTTTGCAATGGGTTTACGCATTCCCAACAAGCTTTAAATAAAATATACTGACACATTTAATTCATGGTCATTTTAATAACTATATGAACAATACTGTTCTCTTACACTGGCACCAAATATATACAAGCTTTTTTACACTTTAAGAACTATTTATTGTTATACTTGATATTGATAGTGTTTCATATAATATTATCTTGATCAACATTGTCATCCTTTGTGATAATTGTTTAATATGCTTATTGTTCCATATATATCAGTTTGTTATTTCAACACAACACAAAATAAATGTAATGTTACATTTCTTATTGTATTTAATACTTTAAAATTCAGTTTATCAAAATATTTACTTATTAAATATGTGTAATCTATTGTTAAAATATATAAATGTTGAAAAGAGAAACAGCTATCATGAATTGAAGTACATTCATTATTTGCTGTGTAACGTTTCTTTTTGTTTTTGGAATCAATAGATGCAAGATGTACAAAACAAAACGTATTTATATACCCATTGATTTGAAGCAATAATTTATAAAATATTGTTCTTTTACTACTCAGTAATGACAAGCGTAATCGACATAAATGCATTCTCGGCTAACTGATCCTATTTCGTTAAATGTTGTCCTCTTTCCCTTTGTGGCAATATAAATAACAAACTAATTAAATTGTAATTTGTTATTGATTGCAATGTTCTGACGCATTTCGTTATGTTAAAGCAGTACATACATGTTTAAGTTTGCTTTGTACCCTGTTTTGATATAAGAATAATAGTAAGCATATATGTTTGAAATTCCACTTTCTTTCTTAGACCCTTTATGTACTTGCAGATAAGCTAGTCAAAATATAACATTATTCATTTATATAGTTTTTTTTGACATGATCAATAATGACCAGTCCTTTTTTATCTTTAAAATTCATCTAAATGACACAATATGTCGATGATCTGCTTTATCTCGTATTGCTTAAATAACATCTGGCAATATATCCTTCGACATTTGCTAGAAATAAGTTAAGGTCAGTTACGAGACATTTTTTTAAATTAGCTTCGAAGAATGGTATTGGCATACAAAGTCAATAACAGCTTCAGACGGATATAGATGTGACTGACATATGTTGGCTTCTTGATAATCTTCAAAAAAATATTTCTGATTTTCAATCGTGCAAAGCGGATTCGATTGTTTGGAAAGGTATGTGTTATTTAGAACTATTATAACAAGGTTTGCATTTATTGATTCATTGTAATAACGTGCCTAAAGGATTGTTAAAATCAAAAGATATTTCAAACCAGTGCAAATTATACTTTTATTATATAAGTGTCTATAATTGTATATATTTTGTCTTTAGTCAAGCAGACTTGCCATATAAATTAAAATATCAACATATTTGCAAACTGTCGACGTAACGCAGTAGGTAAGGTTGTCTGGTAAATTTCTAGTTACATCAATGCAAGACAGCCAGGTTCGGTCCCAAAAATATTTCTGTATAATTAGTAATCAAATAAGAATATCTTGTTTTTTTGCCTTGTAAAGATTATAAGTGCTGTGTTTTTTTTCTATTAACTTTTCATTTCACTTTTGTTTTTATGCGGAATGCGTACATGTACATAATATTTTTCAACTATAGTTTAGTTGTCACGAAATACTTGTGCACCGCAAAAGTACTATGACTACTACATACTACACACTACACAGGATAAAAGTCATTATTGCCGGTAGATCTAAATAATCAAAATCATAACAAAACTCCAATTCATTTGCATCTAATGTAAAATACAAAATAATAAATAATAAAAAAAGGGAAAGAAAAAACCAAAAAAAGTTAGACATCTGGTGAGTCTCGAACTCACGATAACATCATTTAATATGTATGACATCCTATTGACTTTACCAACTTTGCCATCGAGGCATTTTAAATTCTATTTCTTATCTTGTATAATATTCGCTTCTAAAAACCATGTTCTACCTATTTAGTCAAAGCTTGTTTGGAACTTTTGTATACACAGAAATGCAACGTCACTATCACATTATCATAGCGGCACAGTATATACAAAATACTATATATACCTATACTTTATACTAATTTATATCTACGAAATACATTAATGTCTGACATAGTTTCTAATGGGCCTATTAAATAAATTGTTTTTTGTATGTGTCGACATACAACCAAGATTCACGGTGAGTAATTGCACTACAATCTAATTTTTGAAAGAAAAAACGAATTTCGTTTAACCAATTATCTTGTTAGACTGTAAGATATTAAGTTTTGAAAACCTTTCTAGGACTTGCTTTCACTGCATGTTGCTATTAAGTCTACATGAATTGTATTAAGTACACTTCCATCACATGGACAACATCTGTTAAAATTCCCAGTCTTATTTGGTTAAGCATATTTTACATTTAAGTCTTTTATATTAAACAAAA
Organism: Ruditapes philippinarum; assembly: GCF_026571515.1. Lineage (NCBI taxonomy): Eukaryota > Metazoa > Mollusca > Bivalvia > Venerida > Veneridae > Ruditapes > Ruditapes philippinarum. The sequence goes on from NW_026852012.1 coordinate 42,633, forward strand.
AGTTTTAAGTATTTTCATCAAATACGTCAAATAATTTAGTCTTTGATATAGCAAACTATTAGGTATGAACTTTGTTAAACCTTTAATTTTAAAACATTTTTATTAATATTATAATCGTTATGGTAGAAATTGAAAAATCTTTAATTGTTATTAATTTCATTTCTTACTCTGTGAATATTATTAATTAAACCACAATTATGAAAGAACTCATTTATTTCTTTTTTTTTCTTTTTCTTTTACATTTTATGTTTTTACTCTTTCAACAGACTCAAATAGAAACATCGAGAGTAGAGTGTAATGCGTCCTAGATATCGTAACTTTAACATTTACATAGTTATATTTCTTTTTTATTCGTAGATCAACATATATTGCCTGATGTCACTAACAATACGCACAGAAAGATATAAACAATTAACTTAGAGATACACTTTCTCTTTGTTTAGAAACAGCATTATTTCCACGCAGACTTACTCACTTGAACTATTTTTTATCTTTTATCACGTAATTCTCTTAGGACTTGCAGAATTCGGTTACCCACTGTGATACAATTTAAACGTAAATACACTCGCAAAAATACTCTCCAAAAGTGCTTAGAATTAAGAAGATTTATATTTTTGTTTGTTTGTTTTATGGTTTTAATGTATAAAGCTGCTTGATATATACTGTGTAAGGCATTATGCAACTGCTTTAAAAAAAAGTTATGTTTTTAAGTTGTTAATGTATCATTACTAAAGCAAATAAAACGATAACGTATATAAATAACAAATAGATCACAAGAGTAAGTATATTATAAATAAAATTTGATAGAATCCTGCAAGTTATTATATACCGCAGGAGTATGAGATCCCAAGATATTCGACGGCAAACATCTTTCAGGCTTGATAGATATTTAAATTGTGAAACAATTATCATTAGTTGTAGTTTCTGAGCCTGCGGCGAATCAGGAGTTATATGGGTTAAATACGGACTTATAAATATATCATGGTGTCTTATTGTCATATAAATACAGACAGATAAATACATACACATGAAATAATCGAAAATATTCGTGGATTGAAGAAGAAAAAAAACAAAAGAGCTAAAATTTCTATGTACAAAATATATTCCTAAAATGTCATATTTAAATGGTCCATCTTTTTTTTAATAAAAAATGTTTAATGATACCAGCAAAATAATTAAAAACAAAACAATCTACAACTCTGACACTCTGAAATCATCGGCCTCATGTCTGGCTTATACGTATAAAAATCGATTTCAGAGTTGTCATTTGGTATACTTATAAGAAATACAAAATGTAAATACCTTCTTTTTCTTTAATTTTTCAATATTTGTTATATTTGTTACATATATAGCACATAACAAATGATAAGTCAATACATACAAATAAGCAATCATTCATTTTACAGACACGGCGGAGGCACAAAAATTGAAAGATAGTTTGTAGTTATTTTTGTTTATATAATACTCAGAGAGATAGATCAAGGCTGATTAAACAAGATTATTTTCAAAATAACTAAATGATATTTCTATTTGACATTTCTTGTACCAGACAGATTTTACAGTGATTAGAATATTGCTCATCTAGTGTATGACAGATTAATCAAAAAGAAGGCGAGACTATGTAATATTAATCGAGTAGTTAATGACTGTTTCAAATTTTAGACGCTACAAATCAATACAATCAGTATGGTCTAAATGTCATGATACCATTAGAGATAACAATGTCCTTTGATGTCATATGATATAACAAACACAAATTAATAAGTTGACTGAAATATATATGAAAGAAAAAATCTGGAAACAATATGATCCCTCGGAAGCATTAATCACAACAAAATCGCATAAAAAATGCAGACTCGGTTTGATTGAGTCTGTTCATGAAAGATAATGAATAAGTGCGACATCCCTCACACCCCCTAGCACCGGCTTGAGCGGTACTCAATTTCCAACACTTAACAGTGCTGGCGTAAATGATCCCGTAGGACCAGAAAAATAAAATACACGTTATAAATATTATTCTTTCAATCGTTTCAAGTCATACGCAAACAATCTATGACATATTGAACTGGTAATGGGTTTTTCTTTTCAACATATTCTACACATATAGTTACGTATTACCAAAATAAATAAATAAATATATCAATAAATAAATAAAATTAATAAATTAAAAAAAACAACAGACATACAACTTCTGTTATATATTACTTAATATATGTATTACTGGTAAATTATATTTTAATCAATTTACCGTAAAGACCCTTTAGGCATCAAGTACCGAGTACCAGCGTTTGTAGCTAAATCTGAGTTGGACAGAAGACTGACCTGAGGAGATAATGTTTACCATTTTTATTTCAAAGCCATCATGAAAAAAAATCGTAATCATATCATTTACGGTCAAAAATGTGAACTCAGAAATACAAATTAAATAGAAAAATATAATTTAAATATAAATTAAAATGCATTTTGTTTCCTTTAAATTGTTCATGTAGTTTGTTTTTCACAATATCTACCTTCATTTTATTTTACTGTTAGCTAAACATGGTATCTAGTGATAACTTACACATTGCAATACAATGAAAATAAGTCACAGAATGCTTTCCTCCGACTTCTTTAAGATAACAAATGTCAATGATGTTGTTTTTCTTTTTTCATTTATTTATTCTTGCAAGTTTCAATGTACAAAATAATTAAATTTCAATGATGTTTTATTTTCATAAGTCTTTAAAAAAATACTGATTCAGATAAGATTAAATTTTGCTTAAACCGGCGATTGGGAGCGGATTGATGTTTCACCCTTTATTTTCCCTCACAAATACAATGTAGTCACTTTCAAATGGAAATTTTACTTTAAATTTTTTTCTCTTGTTATTGAGTTTTTATTTCTTGCGCCATTGCTTGTATTGGCATTTTCAAGAACAACAATTAGGCCTTGACAATTTTCAGTAATTTTGAAATAATTAAAGTATCTGTGGAAAACTAATACTTGTTGATCACGTTATATCCTTCTTTTTAATTTGTTAAAACTCTTCATATGATTTTTGCCAATCTTTTAGGATTGCGCGATTATTTCTAATTTTAAACAATTATAAATGCAACGTTTAACTTTTACATATTTTACGTCTATGTTGTTAGAACTAAAAATCTTATATTTCTAGATCAATCACACGTATATTAAAATTAATATTGGAATGCATCATTTGTATCGTAAATAAAATGATGATTCCGATGCCAACATACGTGTTTTATGGCTATAGCATTAATAAGTTATAATTTATTAATAGATTACATGACATTACACTTGTCGCACCTTTCAATACATGTAGTTCTCAACTATACCATGTGTGTAAATAAGTTACATGTACAAGATTTCTATATATATATATATATATATATATATATATATATATATATATATATATATATATATATATATATATATATATATATATATATATATATATATATATATATATATATATATATATAATATATATATATATAATGTCATATAAAAAAACAGAATCCCTAAAGAGAGCCCAAAAACGACAAAATTGAAAATATTGCAGGCGCGGTTTAATTGAGCCTGTTAGTGTAAGTTCGATTCATGTTATACGTTAAACATTTTAATTATTAAATTTATAGGACTTGGCTGAAAGATTTATAGTTAAATCATGCGTTTGATCGTCGTGTGCCTTTTTATCTGCTATACTACAGCCTTGTTACAAATGAGCCGTAGATATGTTTCATAATGTTTAATCTCAAACAATGTATTCATTACAAAAATCACACTTATTTAAAATACTACCTATATTTAGTATTTACATACGTTTATTTTTGTCCGTACCCATTGAAATTTCTTGTAAAAGAGAAAATTTGTCGATTAGAGTTTATTTGGAAAAAAAATCGTTAACTTTATTATTTATATTAAATTAGCGATACCAATACATAAACACGAGCCATTAATCACAATTTGTCTTCAATTACAGGAAGGAAATTTGCCTTACTTGAAAAAGAACCAACAAGCTGTTTTGTTCTACTGATAATGTGATCTTTTGTGATGAAAATGTATTCTATAAGTTCGCCAATGACCTTTTTTAGCTGTGCAAAGAAAAAATTGATTTCATTATATGTGAAAAGATAAATGATGAAAGCTTTTTATCAATATGAAATGCTTATTTTAATTTTCATCTGCGCTTATGTTAGAACAACTTTACTGAGATTTTTTAGTTTGTCGTTTTTTTTTTATAATTTCGGGTTAATTTTATTTATTTTATTTCTGTTAGTGGAGGTGTGCTCCAAATTAACTTTTTTTTTTAAACGTGAATTGACAAATTGATATTAAAGCAGTCAATAGTAGTTAACTAGTTTAATATTAAAATATCCCATCACATATTCCACTTGAGTCGTAAAATCAAGATCAGTGCACAGAAATAAATATACGGAGACATTTTTGATTGTTTAATATTGTCTTAATACAGCAGAAATAAAGTTCCCGCAGAACAAAATTATTTTTACGGTAGGCCATAGATAATCTACTTTATTTATATTTTCTACTTTAATGAAAGTTTCTTATACGGAATATATCATTTTATAACAATTATACTGGTTTAAAAGATACAGGGTTGCATTTATGAAATATATTATTAAACTTCTAATATTCCTTGTCTATATTAAAAATTTCGATAAGGCCTAGTTGTTAACGCATTTGACTAACTATAGATTGCTGGCCACATGACTTGTTCAAGGGACTTTATACTTGTATCTAAGTACTGGTTAAATCTAAGAAAAGATTTGATAATGTGTCTATATGCTTATAGCTTCCTACACAACTGAACTGAAATAAATTATGTTAAAAATTAATGGGAAACCATGCTTGTATGTGAGGTTTATACGTGTAAGGAGCTAACACGATTTTCCCAATAATAACAATAAACCTAATATAGTAACTTTCGTTTGGTACCCAAACCAATTTATGACATTTAACGTTAGGAGATAAAGATTGCGCCCAGAGACATAAGTTTCTAGTTTTTATTTAATTTGGTCTGCCAATTTTGCTTTGTGACAAAACCTTTCTGAGATGCTCGATTTAATTCATAAAAGGTTTAAATCTATATCTTATCGGCACTGGAATAATGTCGTTGTTGGAGAATAAGATATTGCAGCACTTGTCCCTGATTTTTTATGTCTACATTGTAGACATAACTCCTTAATTATTTATGAAATTCTCTTGAACTTTTGAATAATGAATGAATGTAGATCTATTTATTTTCAGAAGTACAGTTTTGGTCATCGTACAGAAAATAATCTCTGTATCAAACCAGTTTTACACACGATATTGTAACAGTACTCTAGATAAAGTCATTAATTTGAAAAATATTGCCATTTGTTTGATACGACTTGTCTAGTCGAAAACGTAATCAAAGTAAACATGCAAATTGTTTAATCTTTAATCTTTAGTGACAATGAAAGTTACTTGATGAAAAGATCGGTCAGCTTTAACCATACAAGTTGAATGTAGGCTAAACAAATAAACAGACGGAAACAGCTATAATAATTTCTTCAGAATTGTCGTAACTTATATTGTTCATCTTGCATACTTGAATCAAACAAATTATTGTACAAAATTGCTTCAAATCGATATAACCGTTATTTACTAGAAACTACTCGTCACTTAAAGTTACTCGTCGTGTAATGATGCTAATATTTTATGTCGAATGCAAATCATGTTTATGATACAACTGGTAGATCAGCATTTTATTACAAAAAAGAATATTGTATTATGCCTAAAGATATGTTCATGAGAAGTTAAGCTGGGTATAACTTGGACATTTTTACGTGTGAAGCTGCCTGATGAAGAACGTGGATTTTATGTAGCCAGAATCTAAGCTTTGATTGATGGATAAGAATGATCAAATTACGCTCAAACAGATATCTATTGACTCCCCAAAATGTCATATTATGTTGCAGCAATACTTTTACAATTTAAGTAACTACACGCTGACACAAACTCTAAATCATGATTGTTTATCACTTGTCTACCACCGTCTCTCTATATATTTTATCTTAATGGCACAATACAACATTGATCTGATTTATCTTGTATGGCTTAATCAACATCTGCCAAGACTTTCTTGGAAAATATTCTGCTATAAATAAGGGAACATCAATAACTAACCATCAGTCTTTGAATTACGTCACAAGAAATGATGTAATCTTACGATAAGTCAATACATTCTTACAGATGGATTAAGTTGTGAACGGCAATTGTTGCGTTCTGTACAGTTATTACAGAGGATTTTTAGAAAGGGTAAGCGTGTTTAAAATATTTATTCCACGATTTCATTGATCTTACATTCATTATGATCTAAAAATCATGAAAGGGGATCATTTGAAAGAAATTAAAGTATGGAATTAAATCACAGACTCACTTCTATCTACAATTATTTGTTCGTGTGCAACATATGTAGCGTTTCCTAGTACTGTGTAAGCAGTATTCAATCATCAAATACTTACATTATCGGAGTCGAAGATCCTTAGCAACCAGAAAAATGAACGATTTCAGTGAGGTGAAGTAAGGAGCAATCCGTAGCGTCTGCTTTACATCGCCTTGTAGTTACTATTCTTAGACTGTCCATTCTGGTGAGATCCCTTTCACAATCTAATATCATTAAATATGTGTATTATATTATACTGCTTAAAATAACTTAAAAAGCTGTACAGATTTCAATGATTTCACACAATGAACTCAAATATTTTCGAAATAATTTTTGCAAATCAAAGTGAGATTTGTAAAGCATTGTAATAGATTTTGTTCTTTCGACTTGATATACACTTTAAACTTATAAAATAGTTTGTTATCGTTCTTTGCCTACATTTAATATAACATGAATAGAAATATATCACCAAGACTAGTGCCATTTGATTTAGACATTTAAAAAAAAACATTCACTTGATTGTGTAAAATTAGTTAACGGATTAAGTGGACTCCTCCTTCATGGAAGATTAGACTATGGGTCTATTTGAAGTTACTCGCTTTCTTCTTTGCGTTGGGTCTACTCGACTTGTATGTTTTATTAGTAAAAATAATTTCCTTGAAGAAAATCCTCCAAATGAACAATCATTATTTAATTGTAGCTATTTCCCTGATGTCACAGTAACATTTTTTTTTATTATTAGGCACTTATTGTATCCTCTATATAGAGTGAGCATAGAAATGTTCAAATAAAAATACAAATAACTAATATCTTAGCAGCTTTTGATGTTTAATGATGTTAAAAACAGGTTGGTTAAGTAGTTTCTCACATATTTTAATATTTCCGTTGACGAAAGACTTTCAGTATGTCAAAGAGAACATTCAAAAAATTATTGTACAAATAACAGCTTTAAATTGTATATGTCAATCATTCTATACATCCATTAAGTAATCTTAGAGTAGTAGATACGACAAAGGAGATGGAAATTACCCAGAGTTAAAACATATTGTTTTGAAATATTGCTTGAAAGTATATGAGATTTTTTATCTTGACAAAATGAAGTTAAAATCCTTAATTAAACAGATAAAAATTTAATATCGTGCCTTAAATAACATCTAACATAAATCTAGCGTTTTAACGCATACACACCTACGATCAATAACAACGCATCGTTTTGATGATCGAATAGAGTCTGGTGTAATAATCTGTAGATTGGGTTTGAATTATAAAGAAATGTTAACATGACAGAATATTGAAAGAAATTTCCTTTGTTATGATGACAAATTGATAAATTAATAACAGGAATGTTTTCTTCATTTAGTATGCATCAAAAAACAGAAACTCAAATCATTATCATAGTAACAGGCTTACCAAAAAAGAGGTTTTACGAGTTTCAGATAGGACAAAACCTGCTCATTGCTAAAGACCGAAATCTTTTAAATCAAGGCAATATTACTTTTTTTGGCATTTCAATACCTTTAAACTCCTTGAAGAGCATAGACAAAACCTGATGTGCATAATCAAAATACAGAAGTATACGGTTTTAAAATTTCATTAACTTGAGCATCATTTAGTAAATAGACATCGTTTTGAATCAGATGGTGTACTGGTTATTCTTATAAATATGGGTAATGGGGGTGAGCATCATCACTGCATAGAGGCTGATATGAAATTGTGGCACAAAAAATATAACATCCTAATGCAGTATATACTACACTGAGTAAATACTGGTTATTCATATACTAGTAAAACGAATAATTATATGAATATATGAATAACATACTATAACACCTGATCACAGATGACTAATAGGAGCTTTTGTTCTTAATGTTGTCCGGATTTTAATGTCAATACTCAGCTTTGTATTATGATACTCAAATTTTTACCTATATAATTATTTCATATAGCTCCATTCAGAACTGTACTTCGGAAATATGCCTGGCACAAGTACTCAATTTTGTTTGTTAATGCTGTTGTTTTAAATAATTTGTATTCACAGTTTGTTAACTTATTTAATATCCAGGATAGTAAACATATAAATAATTTGATAAATCGGGTATGTAAAAAATTGTATATGACCAATAATCTCTGACGAGCAATAAAAGTTGAAAGGTGAGATCCCTTGGAAGCTATGAAAACAAAAACAAATTGCTTAAAATCGCATACTCGGTTAAAAAGAGTTTGTGCATGACACATAAAGGAAAGTACAGCTTCCCCCAATGGCTATATTTGGGATAATTTCATTAACACTGTTTCGTCTTACAGGAACATGCTTGGGGCATAGAATGACGTTTAACACTCTCCAGTAGTGATTTCCCCCTTGACCGTTCCAAAGCAATGCCCTACATATTGAATTATCCATGTGTTGTCAGCAAATACATGTATTGCTAAGTATCACAGAATCGGTAAAATAGAGAAAATCTGAAGAACGCCTAATAAGGGATAATTGAAAATGTTGCAGGCTAGGTTTTGATTGAGCATGCTCATGGACGGAACTGGAAAGTGCATGAATTTCTTCGCTTAATTGTTAGCTTCGTTTCCCTTACCCTTAATTTCTCCTTCCACTTCACTTTAATACCCTTCCAATTTTATTTTATTGTACCATTTTATATTTCATGTGTAGTATTTTCATATTGTTTTTGTTTTGACGTTATTTGTGGGGATAGGAAGTTTCGTTCCATGAACGACTCTCTCCCGCGTTGATCATTGTATTTATGTGTAAAGGAGAATTAAACAAGCAAAACTTAAAGGTCAAGCGTTACGACATAATTCCAGATTCATTTGTGTGCTAAGATACTATGTACTTTAACATTATATTGACTGATAGAATTATGTTTAAATAAAACAAGTGTCTAATCCAGTTGGGTAAATTCAAAATTGATACTCTCAAAGGTTTTGAGAGCCGCACTAAACCCTGGAGGCATTTTGTTTTCTAAACGCAATTAAAACTGATACATGTTTCAAAACGGAGTGTTTTTCACACTATGTTATTCCGTTCTCATTAGGCACGTCACAAGACTATGAATATTTAAATGATACAAAATAGTACAACATTTCAGTCTGTTAATTACAGAAAATGAAAGTTTAAAAAAATATATGTTTCTACCTTTGAGTGATATATATTAAGGATACAATACAAAGTGTATACAGGTATATTTAATTGAGATGAAATATTTTGTAACGTTTATAAAACGGTAGAATTATGCTGTTTCTATAATATTATGGTCGATTCCTAGAATGCCTCTGTTATTTACTACAAAGTTGTATAATGCGTACACAAAAAATATGTTCAGGAATAAAATATTATGCTGCTGTTTTATGTAAAATAGTAATGATCTTTGTGCGTGTGTCATCTGCTCCAACGGGAATATACAAAAACATTTTTTTCATACAGACATTTTGGAAGTACCGCCTTTTAAAATACGAACAAAAATATGTAAACTACATATAGCAGACACCTTAAACAAATTATTTTATATAAGATTAAAATATGAAGAGTACGACTTTTTCAGTTTTCAAAGCTTTAATAAAAGGATTAGACCCAAAAAATAATAAATATAGGTGTTTTGATAATGTACACTTTACATAGCCAGATACGAATTTTAACAAGATCAATAGAATGCCGAATATTTAAATGTATTTTGTCTGATAAATAACTATGGACGGTATTATTTAAAACACTAACTCTTTTTGCCTTATAAACGTTCAAGTGTTTGTGAATAAGCAGAACGATATCAATATTTCCAACACATGAATGATAGATAAAAAAACTCCAATATGCAGACTTTTTTGTTCTTCTGATATTAACCGATTTTAGGCTATAGCGTTACAATCCATATTTGCTATTTACAATTATATCACGTGATGTTACTTAACCTTTGCAATAAAAATAGCCATTGTTAAAAATGATTATACATGTTCTTAGTTTTCAATATCTCTCAGACATAAAAAGGTTGTCATATGTCAAACGAAAACATAACTTATTACTTGAAAGTAAAGCGATTTTGGTTATCATTCTGTATCTTTTGTGATGTCATTAAAAATGTCATTAAAGAATAAACGATCATAAAACCGATTTACTGTAAACTCTGAATAAAAATAATTTTACAAACATAACAAAAATGTTACCAGGTATTTAAACGGACATATGTTATTTTACCATGCATTTACAATGACAAACAAATAATTGTAATTGTACTGAAAATTATAATATGACTGACTGTTAATCGTATGTTTATTTCATCATTTATGTATGTTTGTATTATCATTTAATAAAGTTAGCGCAACATAATTAAATAAACCCTTAGACTTGTTGGTGTCTTATCTACACTTCATCGTTAAAAGTTGGGTTTGTGATGAAATCGTTCATAGTTAACGGACGAAAGCTCATCCAATTTATCAAGAAATGTTAAGTTTAAAAAAACTTATTTCATTTGCAAAGAAACGAAATGTAACAAGTCAAAATGATAACTTAACTTTTTAGATTTTTAGAAAGAATTAATGATTTCTCTAAGCTCTAACATTGGATTGCAAATTAAGGTACACTACTTTACTTCTGCGTAAGAGTGAACTACGTCATACAACAAATTTTACATAACGCTCCTGAAAGCTACTTTAAATAAATGTTTTAAAGTTAAACTCGTTCTAAAAGCTCATTTTCTATTTAGCGTTCACGCGTATTGTTAAATGGCATTAATATTTACAAACCAGACGCTAGACAAGATTGTAATGATGAGGTAATGTTAGATTCTTACGACTTCAAAAACCTTTTAGAAGGAAGCACTAGTGGATCTAGCACATGCTGCTCTAATAAAGGATGTTGAGTGTACTTAGTTTGTGGAATCAATATGAACAAGAGATTATAGCAATGAAATAGCCACAGTACAACCTTTTAATTCTTTTTTCTTTCAGAAGCTTTCTTTAATAGAATAAACAGCTAAATAATGCACTTAAAAGACCCGTGATAATTGTTCAATTCATTGTCATTTTGAATGCTATGGTAAAATGTTTTGTTGTTCAATATTAAGAGGAATATGTAAATAAAAGTACAGAAATGTTCATACTGAACATTCATCATTGTAGTAAATTGTAGTAAAATGTTTTTGTTTTGGATATTAAAGTGACATTATGCTCATATTTTCATCGTCAAGTTGAGCTAAATTAACTTTACATTTCAAAAGATTGACTGTCAAAATGGTGATTGACCAACAGTTGATATTGGAAAATGTTAAGGGTAAAATTATAAATCTGTCTAAAATTTAAAACGACTGCCCCACTCTTTTTATAAACTAAGCGTTATAGGTAAATTCTGTGTGGATCTGTGAGTTATTCAATGTTTATGCAAACTTAATTATTAAATTAAAAGAAATTATGGCAAAATGAAAACATATTTTGACTTTCACCCGTTCACTCACTATACACCCTTGGATGGGCATAATGTCACTTTAAAGCAAAATACAGCAGGTACAATTATCATGTTTGTAAAATGTCCTTTTTAGTGATACACATTCAATTAAATTTTAGCTGTCCGATATAAAAAATAGTGCGCACTCTCACGGTCACTTAACTTCTTTTTTGGACAGCTTACATCATCTTACAAATTATATTATCATCAAAGTAAATATAAAGTGACATAATCATGTTAAGAAAAACAAAATCATTTTACTTTTTGATCTGCTTTCTTTCTTTCTTTCTTTCTTTCTTTCTTTCTTTCTTTCTTTCTTTTTCTATCATGGAAATTTATATCTTAATCAATATTAAAAAATGAAGTGTATGTAAATCTGGTTATGTTCTTTATTCGCTAATTGCTAACTGACAATCAATGGAATTTTACAGAATCTGCAGTCCAAGAATAATCAAGATTCATAAAAAAACATTAAAAGACTTTACTATGTAACGGAAATTTATCAACAAAAGTTGTTTTAGATGAATAATTTATAAGTTGTTAATATAAAATATATTCTATATCATAGTTATGTTTACTGCTTTATAGAAATTGTATGAAACTTGCTTTGTAAGTAATTTGATTTATGGGTAACAAAATGGATAGAACGAAAGCTGCCTAATGCCATTACTATGACTTATATAATCGGTTTTTGGTATAATGTGAATATAATGGCTTAACAAGTCTCGCCAATATTCATCTTGCAGGGATAAAATGAAACAAAGACATAAGTCTTCTATCATGTTATTAAGTATTTCTACTGCTTAAAGGATAAAAACGTTATTCCTACGCATACAAAGTTATCTGAAATAATGAGTCAATAAATTCACATGTTATAAATACCTCATTTAATAAGCAGACCCACTGAGTAATAAAGGGTCGATTATCTGCAAATTTATAGATATTGACAATAATATATTGATATCAATCACATCAAGCTGGATGATAAAAAATGCAATTATAGTGTTAGACTTGATGATATGTAAAATTTATACTTTAACTTTACAATCACCATTTTATATTTTACAAGAATAAAATCATTTTGATTTACTATTGTCTACACTTTATAGCCAAAATTACACACCTATTCATGTTTATATGTCAGAAAATAAATCAGAAATAAAAAATGAATGTTGATCAATTTAATAAAAGTGCTGTAAAATGTTCATAAATATCAAAATACTTGTAGGATTGGCATGATCAATATAGAGAGTAAAAAGTAAAATGTATAATTGCCATATAATTGAGGATTCTTAATTGAATAAATTGTTTCGTAAATCATATAATAGTGTATGTTTGCGTTACCGGTAGTTTAAGGTAAGGTAAAGTGATATTCGTGTAAGAAGCTTTTACGTGCTGCACTTAAGTGGTATTTAATATTGACAAATGATTGCAACGATTCTGTATGGTTAAATCTGAATTATAGAATAAATATTGTCTAACTAGTTCTAAAGACGGTTCTCCGCAAATTCTTTAAATATACTGCACCCTTTTGACATAAACATAATGATCTGTCATTTTTCCTTCTATTTCCTTTATTTAAATGACAGGATTTGTAAATAATGCAATACAGCATTGATCCGACATATCTATTACCGCTTAAACAACATTTACTGAGATTTTCTATGAGTTTAGCTGATAATACTATTCAATCAATAATAAACGTCAAACACCAGAAGTCTGTTTCTTTCCAAAAACAAGTTTTCTTAAACAATATATAACCATGATTATACATTCTTAAAAGCGGGAAATAAGAGATAAATGTATGTGTTCTTCATCACCTATTAAAAAGCTTATCTTTAAATCTAAACAGAGTGCTGACGCGGTTAGATAATATTTTCAGCATGAAATATTGCAATGGCCGACACAATAAGTTTAAATGCAAACTTTCAATATTAAGATTAGAAATGCAAGAATATAGTTTTATTTTATATATCTGTTAATTTTTTCTATCTTACATATTGTTTCTTAAAATGTGCCATAACATTACAAATATAGATCAATAGACGATTCCAGGAAATATGAAACAATTTATTGTTCAATATGAATACAACCGCCTTCCATTATTAAACTTTGTTTTACCTTTGTTTTTACTTCAACCAAATATTTTCATTATTTCATGTAATCGATAGTATGTGGTACTTATTCGTAGACAATGCATATTCTTAATTGACACAATTGTCATTATACAGGAAATTATCTTGTTCAACACCAAAGACAAGTCTCACACAAGTACGAGCTGTTTTAATGCTGAGACAGCGAGTGATTCTGTTTGTCACTTTGAAAATATCAACTTTATTTTACATTTTGTTTACTTTTGTAATTGCTACGAGACTGAAATGGTTAACGAGCAAAAGAAACGGTGTCAATACGAAGTATGAATTTAAAGTCGTCTCAGTTAAACCTTATCTTTTATTTGTATACTCCAGTAACATTTACAGCTAAATTCACTGAAAACACACTTGATTGTTGTTTATATTGTTCAGTTTTAAAAAATATTGACATTCACATATTTAAAAATATGCTTCGTGAATATACTCGTAGACATTTACACCAAAATATACGTTTACAGTAATAATATTATTTCTTTAACAAGGACATTTTTCTGTAGCTTATGATTACACATATATTCATGAAAATAAACTGTCGGATAGTTAATTAAAAGAAAAATACTTGTTAATCAAATATGAATATGCTTCTTTGTTGTAAAATAATCATAAATATCAAAATACAAGACGTTTTGGCATGAGCAATATGGAGAGTAATAATAACGTTAAATTGATCAATATTTGATGAAAAACATTGCCAATTAAAAACAAAATATAAGAGATTTTTATCAATATAACATGCATAGGGATCACAGGAAACAAAAATATTTAACGGTACTTACACATGCATTAAATGTTATAATATTATAACAGAATAAGCACAGTACTTATACATGTATTTCTCTTTAATATAACAAATTAGCACAATAATTATACGTCTATTTCTCGTTAACATAACATAATGCTCTTTAATATAATAGAATTAGCACAATACTTATAAGTGTATTGCTCGTTAATATCACATATTTAGCTAAACACTTATACACGTATTTCTCTTTCATATAACAGAAACATCACATTACTTATATTTCTTATGTCTCTTTATATGCATATGTTAAAGGTTTAAACTTAAGTATCCTTGTTAATCGGTGAATAAAAAACTGCCTTAGAAAACGATGTTGAAGCATTGAAATATAAATATAATAATTCGGCAAAATGCTCCACAGTCTTAAAATGGGTGGAAAATATTGATACGTGTTCAATCAGATCAGAACACATTTTGATAAACAAGAAAACATTAGTACTTAAGTAATTGTTATAGCATTAAAAATACAATTCAGTATTTTATATAATCATATACAAGACAGGGTTTATGAATGGTTACTAATGATATAGAACTAGTTTTCTTTTATTCAATATATTTTTACAGGTTTTTGGCAATCTAAACTGCTATGTCTGTTTCAGAAAATATGTACTCGACCTTATCAATATTCAATTGCAATAGCAATTATTGCAAAGTCTAGTTATTTGTTGATTGCAATAACTATAATCTACTTGAATCGTAAAGAGAACAATGTAACAAAACAGGTATTTCATCCTCTTTATTCCTACAGTGTTAACGACTTTGTTCTTCCTAGTTCAATACCTTGGATCTATTCAACTTCAACCATTTGGAACGATTCTTCAGTCTCTTAAGTCTATAAAACAGTTTTAACATAATGTTCTGTTTCAAAATAAGTTTAAGTTTTGTATGTACGAAGTTTATTTCCTCCTGCAAAGAAATATAATCGGACTGCAGCAACAACACGATTGTTTTCAACACAAATGATTGCTAGAATGAATTTTGTATTGTTAAATGTGAATAAAAGAATATACATTGTAATTGACAAACACGTTAATATTTATCTCAACAATAGAAGTATTATCTAACCTAAATATCACGATGTTTTACCTATGTACAAGGCCCTTTAACGCTGGCAGAATGATCTAAAATTGTTCCTTCTGATTATATTATTTAAATGACAGGATTTGTAATACAATATAACATTGATACGACATATCTATTACCGCCGCTTAAATAACATCTGCTGAGATTTCTCTGAGTTTTGCTGATAATTTATTCTATTAATAACAAACGACAAACACCAGACGGCTTTTAAAAAAAAGCAAAACAAGTTATATGGAATAATATAACGTTAGTGATGCTTCGTTCGAATCGGAAATTGAGATTTTAGTTAAAAATGTGAATATTCTAGAATACCGATATAAAAACGATTATTGATTAATAAAATCATACTGATTTACGTGTTTAGTTTATTTCCTGTATATCATCAAGTAAAGCAATGATGCAAAAACAATTTCTGGAGTTGTTATAGTTTTAGATATTTGAAATGTGAGTATATGGTTTCATCCTTCATAATCATGTGAAGCTTTTCTGTCTCACACATTGTTTCTCAAAATGTGTATCTAATTTGGAAAATAGATCCATAAATCATTCATAAGAATGACAAATATTAAGATATTATTCATTACAAAAACATTTATCTCTACTTTAAACTTGTTTGCCTTCATCACTGCTTCAAAATAAAATTCTTATTATTGCATTTAATCGAAGTCATGTGTGTACTGATTTGAAGCCGATGAATGAAGAACATTATAGAAAAAAATTGTTTTGTCTTCATTCAGGAAATTATCTCATTTGACATCAAAGACAAGTCTCACACTACAGCAGTGCTTGCTGTTTCCATGCTGAGGTATATAGTTTTTCTGGTTGGCAAGAGGAAATTTGAAAAATATTGACTCTATATGATGTTATTTACTATTTCCATTGCCAAGTTGATAATGTACATGAAACATTAAGATAGTCCGGATTGTTATTAGATTTGTAAATGTCATCAGAAAGCGTTAATCATAACATCAAACGTTTCGTGTAAAAAATCCTGATAAATTTAAGAAGTGATGGTTCAACTTCATATGATTTCGAGGGGTTCAAAAGAAATTTAGGGAATGATGTTACATGTTTGGCATATAATTGATTTTGAATGAAATGACTTTCATACCGAATTATTGCTAATGATAGATTTAGGAAGAAAACACAATAAATATAACCCTTCTGGCTGTTTAAGTTAAAAATAATGCCTCGGGATGCTTCAGGACATTTCGGGACGCTAAATTTCTTCGGGACGCTTTGTTAGCGCAATATGGGAAACGTCAGTTTTCGTACTGTATAATAATTTTGTGTGGATGAAAAGTTTACTTCCTTCTTTATGTCACTAACACAAATCATAAAAGAACTTAATTACGATTTATCTTTGCTTTGATTAAAATAAAAACAATAAGACGTTTGCGGCACTATGTTAGTCAGTTAGCGACTTGAAATATGCGTGGATAGACGTAAGGCTTCGGGCTTTATATAGATAATTTTATGTATGGAAAACAGTTTTTTTCGCTACCATAAATACCTCAATACATAATAATATAGCTCATTTACAATAAATATAACCTTTCTGACTGTTTTAATTAAAAATAATGCTTCTGGACGCTTCAGGACGCTTCGGGACGCTAAATTTCTTAGGGACGCATTTTAGTAAGACCGTTGAATAACATTTTATATTTTCGGAAGCTGGACCTCTGTACTTACAATCTTGAAAGCTCACAGCCTGTAAAATTAACTATTGTCTTGATTATAAACATGTCGATATCTACGGATAGCAACACCTAGAAGCTTTTCTGCCAATAAAGATAAAAATTTGCTTTTTCTAATCCACTGAAAACAGTTATATTCTAACATTTTTAGCTGATCTTATAGTAGATAAAATAATGGCTATTTTAAGTCACATCAAACTGTTTAAGACTAACAACACTTGCAGGGTTGGGTGACTGGGCAATACGACCTCCGCGAGTGGCGTATCTATCAACTTTTCAATTACATAATACACTTATAGGTCAGTAAGCACGATAATGTTCGTGTTTAACTATGACAAAACTAATTTAACCGTGCATCTATAACTCTTAAACTGCAACTACAATCGTTAATTCATAACAATAAAACAAAAACAAACCAACAACAGCCAAACAAGATAAAGAAATGCTTAAAGGCCGCCAGAATGCTAACAATTTTATTTCTCAAGAACTAAATTTTTAGTATCTCGTTACAGTTTTTAAAGGAGTGCTCATTTGTCATATATGTTGACTGTCTTTTGCACTCATAGCGTTATAGTGAATATAATAATTCTTTTTCGCGAAAGAATTTCGTTTCGGGACTTACCTGAGATACGGTTGCGCATGCGCAGTTCACTTTTCCGGTTGCGTTTCACGCAGTGAAACACGTTTCGTATAATATTAAAAGTTTTATCGGTCGTAGATCGATATAAGTTTATCACTCGTTTTATTTCGAAGTTTATTCGAATAACTAACTATTTCTATATTGTGTGTGGACGTAGTTCACATTTATTGTGTTTTTTATCGTTGTTGAGAGGCGAATTTTCTCGATCGCACGTGGTGTGATCTTCGTAAATTATGGCGGATGCCAAAGAAGCGAACAAAAAAGCTGCTGAAAGCAGCGGTTATGAAAAAACAAATAAAGGGAAAGCGCCGAAGAAAGCGTCAGAAAAGGTTCCCGAAAAAACTGCAAGTACAAGCTCGTCGAGTTTGGGCAAAACTTCTGAAGATAAAATTTTGTCTCTTCTGGAAATTATGAAAAGTTCGTTTGATCGCCAAATGCAGGAACAAAATACAAAAATTAACAGTTTAGCAAGTAAAGTTGACGATTATGAACAATATTATGAAGAGTATGATTATGATGATGATTATGAGTCTGTGGACAATTTCCATCAGGATGATGATCAACCTGAGCAGAGTAAGAGAAAAAAATGATGATGAGAATAATAATAGTAGATTTAAGAATATGGCAAAGCGTTTTAAGACCACAGAAACTTGTGATTCGAAAGTTGATTCTGTGTTAGCGTCAACTGTAAATGACTTATTTCTAAATGGACTTGATGAGGATCATTATAATAAATTGACAAAAGATGAACTCAATGCTAGGCCTGAAAACTGTGAGGCTTTATCTGTGGTAAAAATGAACCAGTTAATATGGGACGCGGTTTCCCCGAATGCTAGAACGTCTGATAGGAAACTTCAATACATTGAAGAGTCGGTAATTAAAAGTGGTACACTCTTAGTTAAAGTAGTCAATGAGTTGGACAAATTAGATTCGGAGAATGATGGGAAGCTTGGTCCGTTGATAGAGCAGTGTAATGATGTCCTGGCTTTGTTGGGTCATGCGAATAAGCAAATTAATATGACCAGGAAAGACTTTCTTAGACCTGAAATGAGTAAGGAATACACTCATCTTTGTAGTCAATCTAGACCTTTTACAAAATTCTTATTTGGGGACGATGTCTCCAAGTCGGCTAAGGAGATTGAGGACTGTTCCAAGATCAGTAATAAGATGTTTGATCGTAGACCTTTTCGAGGAGGTCCTGCCCGCCGAATGTTGAATAGAGGATTTCGTTTCCGAGGCGGTTATGGCCGAGGTATGAGACCGAGGGGCCGAGGTTTGTCGGATCCAAATGTTGGTACATCTACCGATTCAAAAAACTACCAGAGACGGGGGTCTCGGCTGCCATTCAAGCAGTAGAGCAGGTAAATGATTATTTTCAAGCAGGTAGACTTGCAAATTTTGTTAACGAATGGAAAAATTTAACAAGTGACCCTCAAATTCTTGATATTGTTAAAAATTGTCATATTGATCTTCAAGTTAATAACTCTGGACAAAAATATTTTTCTCCTTGTCAGTATAAATTTGATACTTTTGAATGTCAACATATTGATAATGAAATCAAAAAGCTTCTAAAATTGAAAGTAATAGTGCCTGTTGAGGCAGAGAAAGGTCAAATTTTATCACCAATATTTTTACGCCCTAAAAAGAACGGGGAATACAGATTGATTTTGAATTTGAAAAAAGTTAACACATTTATCCCTTATAAACATTTTAAAATGGACACTTTTGAAAAAGTTCTCACATTAATTTCACCAGGGGTAAAAATGGGATCAGTTGACATTCGTCATGCATACTATTCTATAAAGATTGCTGAAGAACAGCAAAAATGTTTTTGTTTCATTTGGCGTAAACAAATCTACCAGTATACCTGTTTAGCAAATGGCGTTAGTGAAGGCCCTCGTCTGTTTACGAAACTTTTGAAACCAGTATATGCACGATTACGTAGTTTGGGCTATGTAAATTCTGGATTTATTGATGATAGTTTTTTGTTGGGTGATAGTTATAATGAATGTGAAGAAAATATCAAAGCCACTGTTAACTTAATGTTACAGGTAGGATTCATTATAAATGAAGAAAAGTCTGTATTAATTCCAACAACAAAATTACTTTACTTAGGGAACATAATTGATTCTGAAGGCATGGTAGTTACTTTGCCTAAAGAAAGACAAGATAAAATTGTTTTGGAATGTCAAAACTTATGTAATAAATCTGTAGCTTCAATAAGGCAGGTTGCAAAGGTTATTGGTTTGATAGTTGCAAGTTTTTCTGCAGTAGACTATGGGAAACTGCATTATCGACAATTAGAGTTGGCAAAAACATTTTATTTAAAGAAGAATTTTGGGAATTATAATGCTTTTATGCCAGTGACTGATAAAATGAGAACTGAACTTACTTGGTGGGTTAACAATTTGAGACAACAATCACGATCAATAAATAGGTCAACCCCTAATACCATTATTGAAACGGATGCCTCGTTTCTTGGATGGGGGGCTAAATATAAAGATATTAGAACAGGCGGCAGATGGCTTGTTGAAGAAAAGCTTCTTAACATAAATGTATTGGAATTGTTAGCAATATTTTATGCATTACGATCGTTTCGAGAACATGTTGTTTCCCAGCATGTAAAAATAATGTCGGATAATACTACAGCTGTAAGTTATATCAATAATATGGGTGGAACTGTATCCTTACAGTGTAATAAGATTGCTGTTGAAATTTGGACCTGGTGTATAGCTAATGACATATGGTTAACTGCTGCACATATTGCAGGCAAAGAAAATTTAGAGGCTGATCAGGCTTCTAGAAAATTTAAAGATAATCTGGAATGGAAACTGGATGAGAAAATTTTTAATAAGATTTGTGATTTGTGGGGTACCCCAGATTTAGATTGTTTTGCATCTAGGTTAAATGCACAATTAAAGAATTATTGCTCTTGGAAACCTGATCCAGATTGTATTGATGTTGATGCGTTTTACATAGATTGGAAAATTGTGAATAATGTATATGTTTATCCTCCTTTCAGTCTGTTAGGAAGATGCGTGCAGAAAATGAGAAGAGATATGGCCAAGGGCATCATCATAGCTCCACTTTGGACAACTCAACCTTGGTTTCCAAGGCTTATGGACATATTGGTAGACACGCCAGTTATTATTCAAAAGAAGAAAGGTTTGCTGAAATTACCGCTTCAACAAATGTCTCATCCTCTCGAAGGCAGACTCGGGTTGATAGTTTGCAAAGTGTCAGGGATAGTTTCAGAAAACGTGGATTTTCAGAGGACTCTACCAGAATATTCATGTTGTCATGGAAATCAGGTACTAAAAAACAGTATAATACACACATTACCAGGTGGTTTCGCTACTGTACTGAAAGGAAGATTACTCCAGTTTCGCCAACTTTGGAGGAAGTAGTTGAATTTTTAACAAATCAGTTTAACAAAGGTCTGGGTTATGAAAGTCTTAATACAGCTCGTGGTGCTCTATCTGCTTTTGGAATTCAATTTGAAGGATTTCGGATTGGAAATCATCCTTTAATAATAAGATTCATGAAAGGTGTATTTGCAGCCAGACCAACAAAATCACGTTATACTGAAGTTTGGGATGTGAATAAAGTTTTAATTTATTTGAAAAAGCTTTCACCAGTAAGACATCTTTCACTGAAAAATCTCACATTGAAGCTGGTGATGCTCATGGCCCTAACTCAAGCTGCACGTGTACAGACATTACAATTAATTAGTTATACTGATTATAAGAAGTTAAAATCAGAGTTTGTGTTTAAATTTGATGGGCTGCTGAAGCACAACAGACCAAACCATAACATTAATTTTATTTCATTTAAGGCTTATCCTCCAGATAGGAGACTTTGTATATATACAGTGCTGAAGGAGTATTTGGCGCGTACAAGTAATGTTAGAATTGACAATAATGCTAAGAAATTGTTATTAAGTTATGTTAAACCATATAAAAATGTTACAAAAGACACGATTTCTAGATGGATTAAAACTGTTATGTATAGATCTGGAATAAACATTGCGAAATATGGTTCTCATAGTGTGAGAGCAGCAGCAGCATCCAAGGCAAAGAATTCTGGAGTGCCTGTTGCTGTAATATTAGAGAAAGCTGGCTGGTCGTCAGAAAGCACATTTGCTAAATTCTATGATAAGGCAATAAACACGGGGAGAGACCCATTTCAAGAAGGTGTTTTGAGGCACTAGGACTAGGTGTTTTTTTCGCATTAGGCTTTAATGTCTCAGGTAAGTCCCGAAACGAAATTCTTTCGAGAAAAAGAATTTAAAAATTGAACGAGACTTACCTTGGTTAAGTTGAAGTTTTGATTTCAATTCTTTGAGTAAGAATTGAGTGAGGGGCTTAACTGCCACCCTCCCTCCCTACAGGAATTTAAATTTAGAAAATACATTCTTATAATTGTTACTAATGGGAAAAAACACTGTTAAGGAGTGAACTGCGCATGCGCAACCGTATCTCAGTTAAGCCCCTCACTCAATTCTTACTCAAAGAATTGAAATCAAACTTCAACTTAACCAAGGTAAGTCTCGTTTAATTTTTAAATTTTAGTGAATAAGTATTTTGTATAGTACTTTGCTTACATTTTGCTCCTTTTTCGACATATACTGCCCAGTCAGCGGCACTTTCTCAACTTGTTAATCAGCACTACATTCTTAACTTGTTAAACATTTTACATGTTCTAAGTCATTTTTAAAATATATTAAACACATACATGTATTTGATATTTTTAAAACATTAAAAAGACATTGATTTCTAAGGCATAATGTGCCTTTGATTTAATTTCATTTCATTTATTAGCAAATCGGCATAATAAATGCCTTTGACCATTTACACATACTAATACATATGGTCAAGACATACAGTATACATAAAAGATACACAAATAACTACACATTTAATCTTTACATAATAAATAATCACCAAATATTAAACATTAAAAAAGTTTTTAACTCACAAAGGAAAGGAAATAAGTCCTACGAAGCAGCATTATTTTCAAGGGTTAAACTTTTCAATTTATAAGCTTCTGTTTAAAACTTTGCATTTTTTTACAATACTAGTTGTACGTTTTGATGACATAATATTAATGAACTTTTGGACTGAAGGCCAAGCATTATTTGCAAAATATTTTTGTCGTAGGTCGTAATGTTTATTACAGCATAATAAAAAAATGGTACTCAGATTCACCGGATTGTGATGAACAAAGTTTACATATACGAGTTTCTCTTTCAATGCCAGTATATCTACCTACTTCATTTTCGAGATTATGTGCTGATATTCTAAATTTAGTATAAAGCTCTATTTGTTTACTAATAGTCAAAATATCTAGATATTTTTCAAAACAAAAATCAACTTTAAATTGTTTCTTGTATTCAAGTTTAGCTACATTACGAATCTCTATTTGCCAGTTTTGGATATACTGATGGCGTAGTCTTTGTTTCCAAATACAAAAATAGCTACAGGAAGAGTCAAAATTAGACAATATATTACTGAAACCTAGACTATTAAGTATTTTTTTAATTTTATTTGACCAAGAATTTACGTTCTGGGAATTACATTGCTCTCTACAAATTTTATACATAGGCATGTGCTGATTACTCACTTAATTTTTATCCAGTATTTCAATGCTCTCTCTTTCATTAAAAATGATAAAGGGAAACAATCCAATTCACCTAAAACTAAATTTGAAGATTGTGTTCGGACCCCAAGAATATGTTTTCAAAATTTTATATGAAGTTTATCTATTTCCTTAAATTTATAAATGCCCCAAATCATCTCCGAGGCGTACAATAAAATAGGTAGAACCATAGAGTCCAAAAGTGAAAGTTTCGTTTTGATATCAAGATTTACTCTAGTGAATAATGACAAGAGGCAATTATATGCTTTAAGAGCTTGGTCAGAGGGCACCTTAACAGCATTTTTCATATTCCCAGTGTAAATAAAATTTACAACTAAATAACAAAAATGATCTACAATTTCTAATTCTCACCATTTATAACTATTCAAAAGAATTAGATTGTTTTCTCTTTTCAAAATACAAACTTTGGAATTTTTGTTGTTTATCTTAAAGTCCCCAGGCCCCCTTTAATCGAGTATTGATAAATACAATCAAGTTGGGCTTGCAAGCTGGCTGCATTCGTCGTAAATATAACAATGTCATCAGCAAAGATTAACATATACATATTGATGAACTGGTTCAAATCACCCTCCGATAAATTATTTAAATCTAAACAATTATTAATATCATTGAAGAACAAAATAAATAGTAAAGTCGAGAGTGGTTCTCCTTGGGTTTTAAACCAATTACTGCATCAAAAGAATCTGACATATTCATGTTTCGAACGACAATTAAACGGCGGCATGTCTTAAACATTTACATAAAATAATACTTTCAACATTGTAATGATTTTACAGCTAATATTAAGATCGACATTATTTAATCCACAAATCTTTACGAACAACGAGTATCTATAAAAACGAAAATAATTTTTATTTTTTAATTTTTTTTTGAATCAATGTATGTATAAAAATATACAATCACTTGTACATGTATTTATGAAGCCCAAATTGTGAATCGTTAAAAACAGCATTAGATTCACACACAACCATTTGTTAATTATATTTCGAAGAATGGAAGAAAATATTTTTGCTATAACATTTATTTTAAAGTGATTCCCTATAATTACTAGGGATTAGCTTAATCTTTCCCGTTTTAAAAATAGAATTATTACGTCTTTTACTCCAAGCATCGGGTAATATACCTGAATCGAAGATATTTATTTAAAATAACTACTTAACATGGTGAAATAAAATCTGATTTAGAGTAAAAATAAAATCGCAAATTTTTTATTCAATAATCACAGCTTTTATGCCTATTTCAGAGTACTAAATTACTCTAGAAACCTCATCAACAGTTAAAATGACAGTCAAGTTTATTATAATGAATTTTTCTTTACGAAGAGGGGTCTCATCATGAAAACACAGAATCACTTTGATTTAAATTAGATAAACTCTTAAAATTTCGGCAAAATTCATGAATGCTGATATCAGAAAGAATCTGCCTTCTTTTATTTTTAAATTTATTATATATTTCCACAATTGACGCGGGTTGCGTTTTGTTCCTTAAATTTTGATTTCTTTTTCAGTAAACAAAAATCTCTTCTTGCCTTTACTCTCAGTATGAGTATAATGTTTTCTACCAAATGTAAACATCTGGCTCTATTTATATCAGACGGGACAGCTTTAAAAGCTTTTTTGTCACAGTAAAAAAGAATTTTTTAAAGCCATATTTACAGTTAGAATCAAACCAGAGATACTTCTTTTTGACATTATTTTTTTTGTTTCATGCTAAAAGTTTTACCATGTAGCTTGAAAGATATATCAAAATAACTTTAGATAGAATCATCAATAGTCGAATTTATATTTGCTTTCCTCAGCCTCAAGTTTATTGCATAATATTTTTCAAAAAATGTGTTTATTTTCCATAGGGGTATTATACAATAATTATTAATCATTTTCTTCCCATTAAAATTTTATCATAAGTTACCACATCATACTGATACAAAAACCATATTATCCACAATGTAAACTAAATTCAATCGGACCATGATCAGAAAATTTCAGTTAAATCATTAACTTCCAAGTTAGAAATCAATGAAAAATTACTACTTGTGGTTAACAAATAATCAACAACGCTAGGAGCCATAACGGCCCACGATTATATACTTGTAACATGTAAATAAACCATTTTCGCAGACGACCACTTACAATATAAATGCTATTTTCTTTACATAACGATAGTAATTTTTAAACCAAAACTATTTAAATGACTACCTCATCTTGCGAAACTCGTGCAGGTAAATTACACGGATCTGAGTCCTCAGACATATAAAACATAACAGTCTAAGTTTATAATTTTTACAAAATCAGGTCGTTGACACTGTCCCTCGAATTTTTTAAATCACCTGTAACGTATATGTCACCCAAAATTTTATATTTCGTATATCATTATACAGCTGATCAAAAAAGTCGAAGTTATATAAACTAGATGCAACGTTGTTGTAAACGTTCGAATCACTAGGAGGAATATAACACGTACACATGTTAATATCATTAAGAGCTCCAAAATATTGTTTAAGTAGCTTAATCCTCACAATACAATTATGGTTAATACGTACTAGTTCAATTTTCTTGTAATACATGTTTTGGGTGTTTCCCTTGTGCGGTCGCTTAATACACGTTTGACTGTATATTGATTTATAATAGATCATAACACCTCCGCTATAACGTTTAGCTTTCTTATTAAACTTTGGCCTGGGACAAAAACCGTCAATATCAATATTCGAAATCTTTGAATTCCATGCTTCGGTAAAAAAACCAATCAAATTCCTTAATAAAAACATGTCTTTGTAATGGTTTATCAATTAGCTATATGTTCTTTTTACGTGGAAAGAACGAACAGCTGTTTACACCTAATTATAGTAAACAACTTGTCGTTATTTCTGATATTTAATATAACAGCTTAGAAAGGTCGCGTATATATAGATACCATTTGTTCCATAAGTTGATATACTTGTATGTGCGTATGAAAGTTGAAGATTCTAAGAGACTTTAAATTTAAAATAAAACAGAATGTTAATGGTAAGTATAAGGTAATATAAATCGACATGCGAACATTTAGAAATACTTTCTACGATATCATTTCGTTGTTGTCTTTTTGTGTAAGAGCACGAAGGTACAACACATATTGACTTTTAGTGAATTTTTTACGAATTTGAATATATTGTGAAAGAAAAAATGCAGCATGGTGTAAATTAGCAAAATTATATGCTTGATTTTTTTTTCAATGGAACACACCCAATTTATAGGTAAAAAGCCTTTTATTGTCAAAGGTGTCTTCCAATTCAAGTTGTTCTAATTAAAGTACATTGTGACAGTTTTTATTGCAAGAAAACGTTATTTTTTCAGGTTAATTACAATAAATGAAAGGCTATTTAGTAACAAAAGATATATCTGTGGGCTGCAACATTTTCAATTTTGCCGCGTTTGGGCTTTCTTTAGGGATTCTTATTTCACTCTATCTTAAAGGCAAATTTACAGAAGAATTTCTAATTCCATAGCAAAAAAGAAGAAGAAAAACTCGCTTTGTTCGCTTATAAGCTACAATTTTAAATAAAACATTGGTTTCATCAAATTGTTTTGCAAATCAATTCGTCATTTTGAGCGTGCCAATATTAACACCTGCAAATTAAATTTCTATTTAAACGTTTCCTTTGATAAAAATTTTTTAAATTTTCCGATTTCTAAACTTTTTTTGGAAAAATTTTTGGAAAACCAAAAACTTTAAAATTTTTATTATGAAGGCAATTTTGATTATACAGTTTATTTTTGCAAAGTGTTCCTTATACAAATAATTTTTTTTGAGTAGATATTGGTGTTTTTTTAAAATATTTAAACTCGATCACATTGGTCAAGTCTGGTTGCTTTTTACAGGATTTGTTTGTTCCTAAAGCAAATTGGGAATACCTCTGTATTTTTTGATTGTTTATAAATATGTTGTTTGCTCTGAAAGCATGTATACAAAGTGGGGTTACTATCTTGTTACGGTAATTATTGAACTTTTTTCACGAACACGCAAAACAGGGGGGGGATTTCCAAAAGGGGTTAAGTCGGATAAAAAAATCTTTTTTAAATTTAAACGATAAGTAAGTAATGTTTTTTAAAATAATTTTGTTGCCTTTATGTGAATATAAAAGTAATAAAAGAAACATTTCATTGTATTAAATTAAAATAGACTGTATTTAGATTAAATGACGGGATGATGCATAAATTTTGAAAAGAAGCAAAAATTTAAAAGCTTCAAGCCCATTATTAAAATTGTTAATGTTTTAAATTTTGGGGCATTTCTAAAATTTTTTACGTAAGTATTTTCTATATTTTAATTTAAAACAATGAAAATGCGGAAAAAAAATATAGGGTTGTAAGGTTTTAACGAGCGAAGTTTAAAATATTGCAAAAATGTATTTAAATTTTTTTATTAATCAAACAATATTTCAAACTTGTGTAAAAAAGTTCGAGCTTGTAATAAAGATAACAAAAGTACAAATATTATATGAATATTTCAGGTGCAATCATCCATTCCCGTGCTAGTCATGAAATATAAATATATAAATAGATAGATATCAAACAATAATATTTTTTTAAATTGTAATCTTGTATATTAATGAAACAATTATTTTGTATAAATAATGAATGTTTTGTGGCATAGTGACGTCAACTAAAGTAAAACACTATAAAAATCTTACAGGTATCATTTTATACCAGCTACTCTGTTTTTTATGTACGAAATCTGCTGTGGTCAAAGTTTTATTTTTACAATAGCTTTAGCTCTTAAATTTGGTTTGCAAATAATTGTCATGCAACTACAGAATTAGGTAAATAAGCAGAGGCTTGTTTTGGTTGGGTCTATTATGTTTTGTTTAGGGGGTGAGTTGTCATATTACAGAAATTTGCAATTTATATGCGTTTATTATTTTTCGATGATTTCAATTATTTTAAATGATTTTGGGATTTTTTTATCCAATTATTTGTAAATAAAATTGTTTTATGTCCGATTATTTAAAAGGATCATTTTAATGACCATGAAACTATTTCACATCTTAATGTGTATTGATTACGTGATGGTTTCAGCCAATGACAAAACATCAACATAGTCGGGCAGAGAAAAGGTTTGCAATTAGTAATTAGATAATTAGATAATCTTTATGTAGCAAACAACTTTTGAATTGCAAGTATTGATTGCATATTACATTGTATATTTTCGGCAGAAGAAACTATCCGAGAAGGAGAGGCATTTTCGTATCATAATATGGCTGCCTTTACAGTATCACGTGATTATCCCAAGCACCACCGCGACTTAACGCGGGAATTATAAATATAGCTAACATGGGCTATAGGATAGGAAATATCTTTTTATATCTATTTGTTATAAATATTTACAAACCGTATCTATTGGGTTTTATTGGATCAATCGATAACAAATAATGATGTTTTTTTGTAAATATATAATAATTTCTCAAATCTGTGACTATGATTTTCAATGAAATTCTACCTTTAATATATAAGAATGGTTTTTAATACTCTGTAAGATAAAAAAAAAGAAAGAAAAAAAGATCGTGTCCGTGTTAGCTATGTTTTTTTTCCCATAAACTGGTGACCTGATTTACGAGTTCAGAAAACAAATAAATACTCGAGCAAAAACGGGATTTTATTGTTTGTATTTCTATTTCTTTGGGTTTGCAAAATTTTTATATGGTCTGTTCAGTGGAAGATGTGTAATTTTGTGTTTATGTTTTAAAGACGAAAATCAGTCGTGCATTGTTCTTTTCTTGAAATCATTTTCCTCATCTGAAGGCAATACAAACTTAATGTTATGAATACATTTATTAACGGATTTATATTACAAATAAATCCATGATTTATTACATTCCATGAAAATGTTTAAAGATATAAAATATCTGATGACATGTTTGTTCATTTTACATTACACCTGTCATGCAGCAAGCATAAAAAGTCTTCACAGAAGTTAGTATGCAATCGTACCTTTATAACATACGAATGTATGTAATATTTTTCTTGTTTATATTTTCATTCATTATCATATATAAATATCATCTGTTTATATTAAAATGGATTTATGTTATGAAACATAAGATGGTAACGGTAAGATGATATAAATAGAATCCGCAAAGTATCAGACAATTCAATTGCACTTACGATATCAATACGTGAACCAAACTGCAGGTGTGGTTTTCTCCGTGTGTTTCCCTTGTGTGTTTCTCTTCTGATGAACATGATTGTTAAGAATCTAACACATTGACTGCCCCATTTCAACGATTATTTCATATTCATATAATTAGAAAATATTTTGAAAACATATTTAAGCAGTTTTTTTCTTGTATGTAAATTCGTGAACCAAGCTGCAGGTTTGGTTTACACCGTGTGTTTCTCTTTTGATGAACGTGATTGTTAAATATCAAACCCAATGACTGATCCATTTCATCGAATTTTGTTTATTTATATAATTGGAAAATATTTTGAAAAAAATTTAAGCAGTTTTTATTTGTACGAATCAGAACAATTTTATTTAACTCAGCTTGCAGCACTGTACATGAACTAATGAGGCTAACAAGAGCAATATGCAGCACAAACATCCACACAATTACCAAATCGAGTGTGTATATATCAGTAAAAGGCTTTTGGAGATGTTTAATTGGCTGATATACTTATATAGTTTACTACTACACAAAAGATGTCTGAATTTAAAGTTTTTAGAGTAGGAAGATTTGCATTTAATGCCTTTCTTAAAAATGCATTAATTGTTATTTTCGAATTGTAGGCTAAGCCGGGCAAATATATTTGATATTGTATCACATGAAGGAATTCTAGAGAAATGAATTCATCATAAAATTAATCATAAAATTAAGATTTTTGTTTGTAAATTTACTGTGCGCTAAGTCAAGGCTCTATGAGAAACTAAACGAAAAAGAAGCAAGAATGGTATCATTTAACAATTAAATTACAAACATAGTATATCATTAAATTACACACAAATAATATAAATATAATGTTAGATTTAAGCTACATAAAACTGATGGCAATATTTTTTGGAATTAAACAGAATATTTTACATCATCAAAACAAAAGGCAAATCAGAAAGAATTTCTGTGCGCTAAGTAAGGCTTTGGCCGAAAAGAAAAGAATGGTACATTTTTTCATCACAATTCGACTATTGTTATTTTTAAAATTTGACGGGTGCACATTGCGTCCATGCACCACATATATCCATGTTGTATGTGTAAGTAACTCCTAACTAAAATCTCATGTTAATGATAAGTTTGTATGTTATAAAATACAAATTGTATCAAAACGATACACACTTCTCAGTGCTATTGTAATGAATACTTTTATGAAAGATGGACAAACATTGCATATGATTCACTTCCTTGTAAACTTAAAGAGTATGGGGAAAAGGTTTTTTTGAAAAAAAAAGGAAAATTTTTTTTTTAAACTACCTACCCCAAATTTTTATTAAAATCACAGTTATTATTTTTAACAATTAAAAGCCATTTTTTAAAGAAAGTAAGTGTCCCTTTTTTAAAAATTTGGAAAAAAGGAAAAAAACCCTTTTTTAAAATATAAAGGGAAAATAATGGCAGAAAAAACTTTAAAATTTTTGAATATAAAGTTAAGACCCATAACAAAGAATTAAAAATGTCAAAATTAAGGACCCCCCTGCTGACCATATTGATTTTTTAAAATTTTTTTTTAAAAATTATTCTATTTTGAGCCCAAACTGTTCTTGTTTTTTAGTTGATCAAAACTACCTTAACATATTTGATATGCATAGAAGTAAAGTTTGCAGTTTCCATGAGATATGTTTCGCATATATAAGCACCCCGTTTTTGATACCCTAAAAAATGTAAAAGTAGGGCAGCCCCAGGAGGTGAACTTACATATAAAAAATTGGGTTTAACCGGTTTTCCACGATTTTTTGTTTTTTTTTCTAATTTTTTTATGGTATTGTGCGCAATCATTGGGGGATAAAAAAAAAAAACATGCGCGCAATTGTTCTACCCACAACCAATTGATAAACGTGCAACCAGATAACGGGTGTGTTTATAATTTAAGTCAATATTTTTTTTTCGTCAGACAACACATGTATTAATTATCTAGTTCAATATAAATGTACGAGTCTGTGATAAAATTTTATCTTTTGATGGCATTGTTTTTCAAAAATGCTCAAACTACAATGTGTGGTATAGCCTTTATCCTCAGTCAAACCAGTCTGCATCGTATAATTTTTATAGCAACGCCAGAGCGGAACCGTATTTTAAAATTGATGAGTGATAGAAATAGAAGCAATTTTCCCACCGACGAATTTCACATTATTATCAGGGGAATCACATGCATATAAATAATAAAAGGAATTCATTCAAAAATAACTGCACATTTAGGTTCAATTATTCAGACTGTTACCAAACTAAGTGAAATGTGATTAAACATTTCAATTTTTAATCTTCATTCAGTCGAATGAAGGCAAAAGTCCTCGGCATTTTACCAGTATCTGTGTCATATGAGGAAAATATGGTTTTGAGTAGGGATGGAAGGCATAAACCTGGGTTGAGAGACAGGCACATGCACGGCTACATCACCGCCCACCTTGTATAATTTCATTCTTAAGCTTTACCATCATTTATTTATATGCTCTACTTTCATGAAAGTTTTTTATACGGTAAATATTATGTTTATATCAAGTTTATTGGTTTAAACGATAAAAGGGTTATATTTATAAAATATATTATCATACCTATTCATTGTCTATATTTACATTTTTGTTTAATGTCGCTTACAAAAATGAACGGTGGTGTCGTGGCAGAGTCGTGAATGCATTGGCTTAAGAAGCTAGAGATTGCTGGCCATATGAAACAGTGACAAGTCAATTTTTCATTGTGCAAGAAACTTTAAACTCGTACCTATAATAAGTACTGATTTAATCCAGGACCAGATTCAACAATGTGTTTTTTTTTTTTAAACTTCCTACACAATTGAACTGAAATAAATTCTATGGAAAAAATAATGGCAAACTTTGCTTGTACGAGTACGAAGCTAACGCGATTTTCCAATAATAACAGTTATATAATAACCTTTTATAGTTACTTCCGTTTGGTTCCCATTATGACCATAAACGTTGGGAGATAAAATATCGCCCAGAGACAAAATATTTCTAGTTTTAATTTCATTTGGTCTGCGAATTTTGCTTTGTGATAAAACTTTTCCGAGATGCTCGATTTAATTCTTAACGATTATCGGCACAGTTGGAGAACAAGATAAAGTTAAAACCATTAATGACGCGTCATGCAATGCACCTGTCTCTGAATGTATTTTCTACATTGTAGACATATTTCCTTAATTATTTATGAAATTGTCTTGAAGTTTTTGAATAATGAATGAATGCATCTCTATTAAGTTCAAAATTACAGTTTTTTGTAATCGTACAGAAAATAATCTCAGTATCAAACCAGTTTGACACACGCTATTGTAATAGTACTCAAAATAAAATCATTAATTTGAAAAATATTGCCATTTTTCATACGATTTGCCAGGTCGAAAACGTAATCAAAATAAACATTTTTCTTGTCAAATGCAAATTGTTGCATTAATCTTTAGCGACATTGAAGCTAACTAGATTAAACGATCAGTAAGCTGTAACCATACAAGTTGAATGTATGCTTAACAAATAATCAGACGGAAACGTCTATAATAATTTCTTCAGAATTGTCTTAACTTATATTGTTCATCTTGCAGACTTGAATTAAACAAATTATTGTACTAAATTGCTTCATATCGATATAATCGTTATTTAGTAGATACTACTCCTCGTCGTGTTATAATACAATATTTTATGACAAATGCAAATCATGTATATAGCACAGCATTTTATACCTTTAAAGAAATTTTGAGCCGTGTCATGACAAAACCAACATAGTGCGTTTGCGACCAGCATGGATCCAGACCAGCCTGTGCATCCGCGCAGTCTGAACAGGATCCATGCTGTTCGCTATCAGTTTCTCTACTTGTAATACGGTTTGTTAGCGAACAGCATGAATCCTGATCAGACTGCGCGGAAGCGCAGGCTGGTCTGGATCCATGCTGGTTGCAAACCCATTATGTTGGTTTTGTCGTGACACGGCTCATTTGTACTTTTTTGCATAAAGACATGTGCATAAGCAGTTAAACTGGGTATAACTTGGACACTTTTATGTTTGAAGCGACCTAATGAAAAACATGGATTTTCTGTACCCAAAATCTCAGATTTGATTGATGGATAAGAATGATCAAATAACTTGACTCCCCAAATTGTTATATTAAGTTTCAGCAATAATTGTTCAATTTAAGTAACTATACGCTGACACAAGCTCTTCCTTAACGCTACCTTTGACATAAATCATGATTGTTTATCACTTGTCTACGTCCGTCTCTCTCTATATTTTATCTTAATGGCACAATACAACATTGATCTGATTTATCTTGTATGGCTTAATCAACATCTGCCAAGATTTTCTTAGAAAATATTCTGCTATAAATAAGGGAACATCAATAACTAACCATCAGTCTTTGAATTACGTCACAAGGAATGATGTATTCTTACAATAAGTCAATACATTCTTGCAGACGGATTAAGTTGTGAACGGCAATTGTTGCGTTTTGTAACATATTTTCTTACAGTAATTACAGAGGATTCTAAGAAAGGGTAAGCGTGTTTAAAATATTTATTCCAAGATTTCATTGATCTTACATTGAATATAATCTAAATATCATGAAAGTATAGAATGAAAATCACACTCTCACTTCTATCTTTAATTATTATTTTTGGTGCAACATATAGCACCGGTGCAAGCAGTATTCAATCATCAAATACTTAAATTATCGAAGATCCTAAGCCACCAGAAAAACGAACAATTTCAGTGAGGAGATGCAAGGAGCAGTCCGTAGCGTCTGCTTTACATCGCCTTGCAGTTACTATTCTTAGCCTGTCCATTCTGGTGAGATCCATTTCACAATCTAATATCATTATATATGTGTATTATATAATGCTGCTTAAAATACTGTACAGATTTCAATGCTTTCAGAAAATGAACTCAAATATTTCCGAAATAATTTTTTGCAAATCAAAAAGAGAATTGTGAAGCATTGTAATATATTTTGTTTCTTTCAAACTTATAAATGGCTCTGTTATCGTTCTTTGCCTACACTGAATATAACATGAAAGAAATATATCACCAAGTGCCATTTGATTTAAAAAATGGAAAGGTATTCGATTTATTGTACAAAATAAGTGAGCACATTTAGTGGACTGTTCTAAAAGGGATGATTAAACAATGGGCCCATTTCTAGTTACTTAGGAACGAACTCACTTCTATAAGCATCTGTGGTCGCTTTTGTGTAGAGTCTCCTCGACTTGTGTGCTTTATTAGGAAAAATTACTTTTTTGAAGAAAATCCTCCAAATGAACAATTATATTTCAATTATAGCTATTTCCCTGATGTTTCTGTAACATTTTCTTTTATTATTATGCACTTGTTTTATTCTCTATATAGAGTGAGCATAGAAATGTTCCATAAAATACAAATACGTAATATCTTTGTTTTTTATGTTTAATGCTGGTAAACAGGTTGGTTAAGTAGTTTCTCACATATTTTAATAATTCTGCTGACGAAAGACTTTCAGTATGTCAGAGAGAACATTCAAACAATGATTGTACAAAAATCGGCGAACTTTTCAGGCTTTAAATGGTATCTGTCGATCATTCTATACATTCATTAAGTAATCTCAGTGTGGTAGATACGAAAAAGCAGATGGAAATTACCCAGAGTATAAACATATTGATTTGAACTATTGCTTTAATGTATATGATTTTTATGAGACTTTTGTCTTTTATTTGACAAACGCTTTATAACACTATAAAAAGGAGATACAAATCCTTGTTTAAACAGAAAAATGAAATATGGTGCCTTAAATAACATTTAACATCAATCTAGTTCTTTCGCATACACATCTACCATAGAAAAGGAACTGTCAATAGCAAGCATGGCCAAAACCTGCTAGGCATAGTCAAAATACAGAAGTATATGGTTTTAAAATTGCATCGAGCATCATTTATTTATATAAATAGACATCGTTTTGAATCAGGTGGTGTACTGGTTATTCTTATTTATGATGAGTATGGGTAATGGGGATAAGCATTATCACTGCATCGAGGCTGATCTGAAATTATGGCACAAAAATATTTGTATCAGGAATAACAATATAAAATCCTAATGTAGTCTACTTCACTGACTAAATACTGGTTATTCATTTACTAGTAAAACACATAATTATATAAATAACATACTATTTATATATTGTACCTTTCATAGTACATGCGTAGTATTATTTATATTATATTCGTTTGGCCTTATTTGTCGGGATGGGGGTTGTGTTCCATTAAATACTGTCTCGCTTACAAGTGTTTGTCTTTGTATTCTTTTTTAAAGGAGTATTAAACCATCAACACTTCAAGGTAAAGCGTTAAGAGAGAATTTCAGATTTATTTAGATTGACAGTATTCATGTACTATGTACCTTTACATATTAATGATTGATAAAATAATGTTTATATATAAGAAATAGCCAATTTAAAATTGATGTTTTCCGCGTTTTGAGAGTCATATTAGAACCTGGGTACAGTTTGACTCGTAAACGCAATTAAAAATTGATGCATATTTCAAACCGGGAGATAGTTTTCAAACTATTTCATTTCATTATCATGAATTCTCAAATGATACAAAAATACTATAACATTTCAGCCTGTTCATTACACCTAATGAATTTTTTAAATAAAATATATATTAATCGTACTCCTAGCTTTTATGCTTTATTACTGCGCTGGCTTCAAGTTCTTTACATGTTTGATATAGAGTTGGTGTAAAAGAGCAAGCACATGAATTTATTTGCTATTTGACCTTGAGTGTTACAATTAAAGTGTATATTGGTATATATGATGAAATTATTAATAACGTTTATAACCTGTAAAATTATGTTGTTTTCATTATCTATTGGTCGATTTCCCTAAGATTAGTAAACTTAGAATACCTTTATTATTCAATTCACAGTTATATAATACGTAAACAGTATATAAATAACACATGGGTTTGTGAGTAACAGTAAAAATATCACCCCGAGGAAAATACTGTTACCCGAGGCGTACTATTACCCGAGGCGTAGCCGAGGGTAACAGTATTTTTACGAGGGATGATATTTTTACTGTTACTAACAAACCCATGTGTTATTTATTTTATTACCCCGAACAAATACTGTGATGATCTGAATTTGTCAACTAAATCTAACTGTAACAAAAATAAGCCAAGAGAAGCAGTAACTAAACTGTCCTTACCTTGCACGTTTTAAGTGCACTGTAGGCCTACTTGAGAAGCTGTTTTTTTCTTTTATTCTTTAGGCAAGTGATGATATCTACCAGTCATAAACATAAAATAAGCTGTGTTTTATTCAGAAAACAAAACACTAACCCATTTATAAGGTTATGATCTGTGAAATCTGATCCTTCTGCATCCAGAATATTCTTCGCATGGTTTTTGACAAAGTGCATTTAGAAAATAACGATGATATCCTACAGATGTCTGTCCACCAACTCTATCTGTAACGTTTCACTGGTTAAAATTGTTAAATTATCCTTTGTTGCATGCTTTAATTGTCTGCATGTTCCAGTTTGACACAAAATTATTTACATTACAATTACTTCCGTTGAAAACGGATGTTTCCTGTTGACTATTCAACAAAAAGATATTTAATACGCGAAAGGGACTCTAGGGTGCAAAGAACTAAATTTTATCAGAGTAATAGTTACTTCGGCGATGCCCTATCGTCGAAAATAAGAATGAATCGAGAAAAAAATGGCGGCCATTTTATTTCATTTTATTTAGAAAATAGACCACGTGACCAGATTTTATACTGTTAAAAAATACTGTTACCTATGTAACAGTACAAAATTCGTAGTCACGTGGTACACTTGCATTAACAGTAAGAATAACTCCCAGAGGCCTATGGGAAATTAACATTACGAAAAAAGTGAGGGGTAATAAAATAAAATGTTCAGGAACGAAATATTAATATAATGCTGATATTTTAAGTAAAGTGACAATGACTTTTATGCTTGTGTAATGTGCACAATTGGAAATATGCAAACCCATTTTTTGAAACAAGCATTTTTGGAATTATCGCTTTTCAAAATGCGAACAATACTTTTGTAAACTGCATGCAGCAGACATACACTTGAACACATCTGCGGATGTTTCAAAATTCAAAAATTGTACCAATTCATGTTAAATGTTGAATTCTGCTTAAGCCGGTGCTAGGGGGCGTGGACTGTAGTTTGCTCTTGACAGTACCGTCCATAAACAGGCTCAATCAAACCGAGCCTGCAACATTTGCAATTTTGTTCTATTGGGCTTTCTTTAGGGTTTCTTATTTTCTCTATTTTAAGTAATTTATCTGTAAAGAAAATAGAGGCAAACAGAATCCCAAAAGAACGTCCAAAGCGGTCAAATTGTAACTGCCCTAGGCTTGTTAGATCGAACATGTTAATGACCGGCAGTGGTATTTGCAAGCTACCGTCGACGCACACCAGTTAAGTCTTAAGCAGAAGCTGATTTATATTTGTTAATTATCTATTATGCAAATCAATACGCCAGTATTACAATTATCTTACTATAATTATTTTATTATTATTTGCACTTGTCTCCTACAATAAAACATTAATCCCAAGATTAACCCTGAGCTGAATACCAATGGAATTGGTTTAATGAGAAAATGATGATACTGTGTCCAAACAAAAAAATATAATTATATTGCAAAGGTTACAAATATAATCTTGTATTCAAGATAAAAGAGACCTGGCTTTTTATTCTA
Organism: Ruditapes philippinarum; assembly: GCF_026571515.1. NCBI lineage: Eukaryota > Metazoa > Mollusca > Bivalvia > Venerida > Veneridae > Ruditapes > Ruditapes philippinarum. The sequence continues at coordinate 81,427 of NW_026852012.1, forward strand.
AAAACGTTTTGGACAAGACCCTAAAGATAGTAAAATTTAACGAATGTGGTGTGGCATTTAAGGCAAAAGATATATATGTTTTGGTAATGAACATTTTACATATCCAGATACGAATTTCTAGAAAAAGGATTAGAACAATAACGGTTTAAATTTTCCACTTTTTTAATCTTTGTTACTCTAAATACTAGTAGTGTATTGATATAAAGGAAAGATCTTTGTGTGTTTATTTATTCTTTTGTCAGTGCAATATATTTATTTTTTTTCTTTTCGGTTACATGTTTTTTATAAACTGTCTGGCTGTTTGATAATTTAAATTTGTTTGAGATTTTATTGCTTATACTTCATTTGCACAAACCAATTGAAATCCACTGCGTGACATATCAAAGCGTCTTATGATAGAGTTCACTTAGCATAAGATGCATAGTAAATGAAGGTATTTTACTTCACTTCTGTCATCGTTACAGTGAGAAAAAAAACTGACATAACACTCCTAATATCTGCTTAAAATGACTTGTTTTAAAATTAGACTCGTTATAAAAGTTCATTTTCTATATAACCGTTACACATGTTGTTAAATGGCATCAATATTTACAAACCAGACGCTAGACAAGATTGTAATGATGAAGTAATGTTAAACTCTTACGACTGAAAAGAAGCACAAGTAGATCTATCTCATAGTGCCATAATAAATGGATTTTGAGTGTACTTAGTTTTTTGGAATCAATAAGAACAAGAGATTATTACAATGAATAAGCCGCAGGACAACCTTTAATTTTTTTTTTCTTTCAAAAGCTATCTCTAGTAGAATTAACAGCTAAATAATGCACTTAAAAGACACGCGATAATTGTTTAAATTCATTGCCATTTTGTGTGCTGTGGTAAAATGCATTGTCGTTCATTTGGCGTTCTGTTTAATATGGTGGCGAATTATGTTGACAATTTAAGGGAATGTAAATATGTAAAGCAAACCAGAGAATTTTTTATATATTGAACATTCATCATTGTAGTAAAATGCTTTGTTCGGAATTTTAAGCAAAATACAGCAGGTCAAATTCTCATGTTTGTAAAATGTCCTTTGTAGTGATACACAGTCAACTATATTTTAGCGGTAAGAATAAATAGTGTACACTCTATTGGTTCTTTAACGTCTTTGTTGGATAGCTGCCATAATCTTAAAACTTATATTATCAATAACAAGGAACACAAATATTATCTTTTTGCATTGATTTGTTTTATTTCAATGAGATTCATCAGGACATTGTGTCACATAGCCCAAAGACAATCAAGATAATTTACAGCATAAAAAAGACTTTTATATGTAACGAAATTTTTAAAAAAGTTGTTTAAGGTGAAACATTTCATAAAATTTTACTATAAAACATATACTCCATCACAAGTATGTTTTCTTTTTGGGGGCATTCGAGTGGTTGTTGAGTGACTGAAACAACTCCCCCCAGTTTATCAATTTAGCTACCGGAATGTTGCCTTAAATAAAGCACTGAAGGGCACGTGATATCTTCCTCCACCAGAAAAGCTTGAAATTCGCCATATGCTTATACTGTATTTATAACTTTGAATATAATTCGATTTACGGTTTAAAAAAAGGAAAAGTTGCCTAATGTCATTAACATCAATTTAATCAACTTTGGATATGTTCTAACAAATCTCGCCAATATTCATCTTGCAGGGATAAAATGTACAAAGACATAAGTCATCATTCAAGTAATCAAGTATCTCTACTGCTAAAAGGTTATAACTTGATTCCAAAGCATACAAACTTGTCTGTAAAAATACGTCCAGAGAGTCTACATGTTTTAAAATGGAATTCCATTGCTTAGTAAAGCGTTGTACATTTGCTAGTCTATAAATATTGAAAATAATATATATCTATTTATCATGTCAAGATTGACATTTCTCACCAGTGATTTATACACATTTATACCATTACTTTACAATCACCATATATATTTTACAATAATTATGTCGTTTTACATTTTATAGCTCAATATTGAACACACATTCATGTATATATGTCAGAAAATCAATAATAAATAAAGGAATGCATGTTTGTCAAATAAATAAAATTGCTTCTGTGCTGTGAAATGTTCACAATTATCAAAATACTAGTCATGATCAATATGGAAAGTACAAACAAAATGTTTAATTGTTATATATTTGATGCCACTGAATTAAATCAGTTATTTCGTAAACCATAGAATAGTGCATGTTTGAGTTTAAGGTAGAGTGACATAAATCTCAAAGGTTGCTGCAACTACGTGGTAGTAAATATTGACAAACACTTGCAACGAGTATGTATGGTTAAATCTGAATAAGAGAATAAACTTTATCTAAAAAGTTCTAAAGAAGTTTCTATATATACTGCACCCTTTTGATATAAACATAATGACCTCTACTTCTTTTAATCAAATGACAGGATTTGTAATACAATATGGCATTGATACGACATATCTATTTACCGCTTAAACAACATCTGCTGGGATTTTCTTTGAGGTTTGCTGATAATACTAGTCCATCAACAACAAACGTCAAATGGTCATAAATTCTTAAAATCGGGAATTTAGTTTTTAGAGATAAAATGTAAATATTCGTCACTACCGATTGAACAGTTAACATTTTTAAATAAAACAGACTTGTGACGTTGTAAGATAATATTATCAGTATAAAACAATGCAATGACAGAAGCATGATGTTTAAATCCAAACTTTCAATCTTGAACAATAAAAGATACAATATTATAAATGTGCATAGAGACTACAGAAAAAGGAAATTCTAGTATTTTATGATATATATACAAGCATTCTTTAATATCACATAATTAGCACTATACTTATACAAGTATTTGTTTTTAATATGGCAGAATCATCAGGACACGTACATATGTATCTTTGTTAAAACGAAATAACAGAATTAGCACGATACTTGTACATGTATTTTTCTTGAATATAACAGGATTATCACGATACTTATACACGTATTTCTCTTTATTATAAAAATATAGCACGACACTTACACATGTACTTCTCTTATATGTAACAGAAACACCACGTTACGTATATTACTTGAACATTGGGTATACATGTATCATTAAAACAATACAATTCTATGTAAATGTTCATATAATAGCAATTCAGGTTTTTTATTGTTACTTATGACATAAAACTATTTTAAAACGGGTTCTGCCTTTAAAATTGTTATGTCTTTTTAAGTAAATATGTGTTCCACTTTAAAATGTCAGGTCAAATATTGTTAAGTCTAGCTATTTGCTGACCGCAGTAATTCTAATCTAACTGAATCGTAAACAGGACAATGTAACAAAACATGTACTTTTTCTTAAAATATATTCCTACAGTAAAAACGATTTTGTTCTACTTGAAATATCTTCCTAGATCAATAATTATAATATAGCTTTATATTTATACACTAAGTATTCTAAATTCAATGATAACAACGCTTCAATAAATGTTATCATGATATGAAGACCTCAAATACATATAGCTTTATTATCTAATTCACTTTGCTCAAACGAAGATAAATCATTTATTACCTAAAAAGAGTTATGAGCCTTTAGTCTAGACAGAATAAACAACAACACTAAAATAGGATAAGGGCCTTCAAATTGTTTCAATATCGTTGGACAAAAATAACACTTTATATCTTCGGAATAAATACCTCTGTACTAACAATCTTGAAAGCTCACAGCCTGTAAAGTCAACCATTTTCTGAATTTTTAACATGTCGATATCTACGAACAGCAACACCTAGAAGCTTTACTGCCAATAAAGATAAAACTTTGCTTTTCCTAATTCACTGAAAACAAATAATATATTAACATTTTCTGATCATATAGTAGATAAATAATGGCTATTTTAAGTCACATCATATCGTCTAAGACTTACAACAGTTAAAGGGTTCAGTGAGTGGTCAAAACGACCTCCTCTAGTGGCATATCTATCCACCTTTCAAAAACATATACATTTCAATGTTAGTAAGCACGAAATGTTCGTGCTAATCTATGACAAAAGCTATTTAACTGTACTAGACTGTCTTTTGCACTCATAGCACTATTGACTTGAAAAAAGGTATAATTATAGTAAATAAGTATTTTGTATGGTAGTCAAAATATTTATATGTTTACACTTTGCTCATTTTTTGACATATTACTGTACGTTGAGCGTCACTCCCTTAACATGTTAAACATTGCTCTTATCCATTATTCAAATATATTTAACACAAACATGTATTTGATATTCTTAAATAATTAAAAAGACATTAATTTCCGAGGCATAATGGTCTTTTTAATAAAAACATATCTAAGTAATGTTTTATCAATAAGCTATATGTTCTCTTTACGTGGACAGAACGAACAGCTGTTTACACCTAAATATCGTAAACAACTTGTCATTATTCCATATATTTAATATAACAGTTTAGAAAGGTCGCGTATGTAAAGATATGTATATGGTGACACAAATCTCCATGCAAATATTTAGAAAGACTTTATACGATATCATTTTTTTGCAATCTTTCCTGCGTAAAAAATAAGAGCGCGAATATAAAACAAATATTGACTTTTCGTATTTCGTAACTTTATGTATTCAAATTATCGTATATTGTGACAGAAAAATGCAACCTGGCGTAAATAACCTACATTATATGCTTAATTTTTTTCAATGAAAGACACGCAATTTATGGGTAGAAAAGCCTTTTTTATTTTCAAAGGTGTATTAGAACATTTGCAAGTTCTCTTTGAATCTCAAGTTGTTCTAATTCAAGTACATTGTAGCGGTTTTTATTGCGTGTACATTGATACATTATATTCATCTTAATCAGAGAGAAAACGTATCTTCAAAAATATAGCAAGAAAACGTTGTTTCGTAGGTTTACCAATGTAAGGCTATTGAGTAACCCTTTTAAGATATAGATGTGTGCTTTAAGGCAAATTATTCCATAGCAAAAAAAAAGTAGAAAACCTCACTTTGTTGGCTTATAAGCATTACAATTTAAAATAAAACATTGGTTTCATCAACTTGTATTTCAAATCGTTTCGTCATTCTGAGCGGGTCAACATTAACACCTGCTAATTCAATTTCTTTAATTATCGCTTCCATTGATATTCGCAGTTTTAATTTCCGACTTCTAATGAACTTTCTTGGAGAAATGTTTCGGAAACTGAGAAAAAATTCGTAAGGTTTTGTGTGTGTTTCCGTTGTCGTTTAATTATTTTTAAGGGGGGCATTGTCGTATACAGATCACTTTTGCAAAGAGTATCCTAATAACACAATACTATTGTTTGTAAATTTTGATGTATTTTAAAACATATTAAACTTTGATACAAAGTTCTTCTAGTCTGTATGTTATTTACATGATTTGCATTGTTCCTAAAGCAAATCAAGATACGCTCCTGTATCTTTGATTGGTTTATCAATATGTTGATTGGTCTGTAAACATGTATACAACAGCTGTTGTTACAATCTTGTTACCGGTAATTATTGAACTTTATGTCACAGAACACGCGACAGTGTATTTCCAAATTGGATTAAGTCGGATGGAAAAAGAACTTGTGCTTGAATTTAACGATAAAGTGTTTGTGGTAAGGACATTAACGAGCAAATGCATTTTACATTTTATATTTCCGATCATTATTCTATATAAAATATCATCGGTTTATATTAAAACTACTGTCTCATTAAATTGATTTATGTTCTGAAACATTATATAATTTTGTATAAATGTCTGGAATAAAATAGAAAACGGTAATATGATATAAATATCGAATGCGCAAAATATCAGAAAATTGCACGCATCCAGATACTTGGACTAAGCTGTAGATGTGGTTCATGCTCTGCTAAACGTTATTTTCAAATATCCAATACATTGACTGACCATTTCACCAAACTTTGTATGTTTGTGTAGTTTGAAAATATTTTGAAGAAAAAAAAATTTTTTTTTTCTATTCACAATGTATGAATCGAATAATTTTATCTAACTCAGTTCGCAGAACTGTACGAGGGGTGATCCAAAAATTCGTGGACAATGTGTGTATCTCCATAACGTGACGTCCTACCGAGTTGAACTCTTTGGATATTATTAATCAATGCTTTTTTAATAAATTGACCAAATTTTAAAACACCAATTGCATTTTTATCTATATATGACAACATAAAAACATTAAGTATCAAAATCGCGGCGCAACTTACTTTTTCTCTGTGATCTAAACGTTTTCATCTCATTTAAACACATGTAAAACCTGTGCAAACAAAGAAAATTGCGGGAAACGTTATAATAACGTTGTTTTGATGTGTATGACGTCATTCTGTCAGTATTAGAAGTTGCGGTTATTTTACGCTCGTGCTTTAAAGAACAGATGCTAAAACCAGCTTTATCAAAAATGGACTTCACGGATCCAGCAAAACTTCGGACAGTTATACAGTTCTGTGTAAATCTTGGAAAGACGCCTGGCGAGACAAAAACAATAATCGAAAGTGTGACAAATAAACCGTCAGTGTGTCGTTCTCTAGTTCTCAGCTTGGAGCAGAAGTACTCAGTCATTCACCATATTCGCCTGATCTTTCCCCGTGTGACCTCGCCTTGTTTCCCAGGTTAAAGAAAGAGTTAAGAGGGAAACGTTTTGACAATCTGGACAAGTTGAGAGGAGCCACCCAATGCATACTGTCATTATTCAGCCAGGAATGGTATGCGAGTACATTTAGAGACTGGGTCCGCTGCCATGAAAAATGTGTGCGGGTTAAAGGGGAATACTTTGAAAAGTTATAAGGCAAAACGGTAACATAGATTACTTCCTATGATAGCATAACGCCGTTTGTGACGTCGTGAGCTGCTACGCGTTTTGTCATGTCTATGTATGTAAACTGGTGCAGAATCGTTAATTCTTGTACAATCTCTACAATATTTTGAGAATTTGTCGACATATGCTCACTAAATAAGATACTAGCATGTGATTTGCTTTATTACTTTCTGTTTTGTTTTATGCAGCGTGTCCACGAATTTTTGGATCACCCCTCGTACATGAATTAATGATGCTAATGTGAGCATTGAAAACACACGTACATCTACCAAATCAAATTGAGGATATAAATATCAGTAGAAGACTTAAGGAGATGTTAAATTGATTGAATTTTGGGAGTAGCAACGTTTGTATTAAATACTTTTGAAAAGCATTTATAGTTCTGATAGAATATTAGCTTAGTCGGACAAATAACATATTTGATAAAGTATCACATTCTAAAGGAATAAATATTATATCAAGTCAAATTTAAGATTGTGCTGTAACACGATATTGTGTTTCGGTCTCTAAAAAACAAAACATTATACAGAGCGATTATAATCATTTAGAATTAAATTACAAGCATATTATATCATTCAATTTCACACAAATAATATTGTTAAAATATTAGATTAACGTTAATAACACTTGTTTTGTGAGGGCAATATTTTGTATTATATATTTTTATAGTGTTGGAATTATATAGCATAGTTTACAAAATCAAAATACAAAAGACAAGTCTATGTGAATTTCTTTGTGCCTAAAAGACAAAATAATAAAACTATTTTTCAATCAAATTCCACCTCTTATTGTTTAAAAACCTGGCCGGTACAAATTGCGTTGCTGCACCACATATAAAGCCATGTTGTATGTGTAAGTAGCTCTTAGTGTAGGTTATAAAATACAAATTGTATCAACACAATGCACACTTCTCAGAACAATTGTAAATAGCATTTTATGAAATATAGACAAATATTGCTACATATTATTAATTGCATTGTAAACTGAAAGAGAATAGCAAAAAAATTGCCCACCTTGTATAAAAAATTCTTAAGCTTTACCATCATTTATTTATATGCTCTACTTTCATGAAAGTTTTTTTATGCGGAAAATAATATTTTATATCAAGTAAATTGGTTTGAATGATACAGGGTTATATTTATAAAATGTATTATGAAAACTAATCATTGTCTATATTTAAATTTTCGTTTAATGTCCCTTACACAAAAATGAACGGTGGTGTCGAGTTGTGAATATATTGGGTTTAGAATCTAAAGAATGCTGATCACATGATTCGGTGACAAGTCGGTTTTTCATTGTGAAAGGAACTTTATACTCGTAACTAATAACTGGTTAAATCCAGGAACAGATTCGACAATGTGTCTTTATGCTTAGAGACAAAGATTTCTAGTTTTTATTTCATCTACTCTTCCAATTTCGCTTTGCGACAAAACCTTTCCAAGTTGCTCGATTTAATTCTTAACGATTACCGGAACTGGTATAATTTCGTACATAGAGAATAAGATAATATGAAAACCATTAATGAAGCGTCATGCAATGCGCCTGTCTCTGAATGTTTTTTTCTACATGGTAGACATAATTCCCTCATTATTAATTAAATTTTCAAGACGTACTTTTGAATAATGAATGAATGTAGATCTATTAATTTTCAGAATTACAGCTTTTGACATCGTACAGAAAATAATCTCTATATCAAACTAGTTTTACAAACGATATTATAACAGTACTTAGACACGAGCGATCAAAATCATGAATTTGAAAAGTATTGTCTTTTAAAATATATTCATATAAACGCAAATTATGTTGTTGTTTTTTTTGGCAAATTTTGTTTCATAAATCTTTAGCAACAAATATGGCAAAATGATGAAATGATGGGTAAGGTGTAAGCATACAAGTTGAATTATGCTTAACAAATAATCAGACGGAAACATCTATGATAGTTTTCTACACCCTAGTCTAAATGTATATTGTTCATCATTAGCAAATTGATGTACTAAATTGCTTCAAATCGATAAAATAGTTATTTATTGGATGCTACTCGTCACTAAAAGTAACTTGTTATGATATTATACTAATATTTTACGACGAATGCAAATCATGTATATGATACAATGGGTAGAATAACATCGATTCCTAAAAAGAATATTCGTTTTTGTTATGACAAATTCATGTTCAAGAGCAGTTAAACTTGGCATAACTTGGACTGTTACACGTTTGATAAAGAACAAAAAATTTCTGTTACCGAAATCTTAGCTTTGATTGATGGCTTAGAATGATCATATAGTTAAAAATATATTTACTTCCTATATCTTCATAGGTTAGGTTGAAAATTATGTAGCTTAACACTGACACAAGCTCTTCCTTAGACTGCTACCTTTGACACGAATCATGTTTATCATTTGTGTACCTCCGTCTATCTATATTTTTGTATCTTAATGGCACAATACAACATTGATCTGATTTATCTTGTATGGTTTAATCAACATCTTAAAAGATTTTCTTTGAAAATATTCTGCTATAAATAAGGGAACATCGATTACTAACCATCAGTCTTTGAAATACGTCACAAGGAATGATGTATTGTTACAATAAGTCAATACATTCTTGCAGACGGATTAAGTTATAAACGGCATTTATTGAGTTTTGACTGTAATTAGAGTGAATTCTTTGAAAAGGTAAAGGTAAGAGTGTTTAAATATCTTATTCCTAGATAAAAATCTAAAACTGATGACAGGAGATTATTTGAAAGAATGAAATCACTCGCATGAATCTATAACTTTTATGAGTGCAACGTATCTTGCATTTCCTAACAGCAGTTTCAGCAGTGTTCAGTCATCAAACATTAAACTATCAAAGTAGGAGATGATTCTAAACAACCAGAAAATGTACTAGTAATACATGTAACATTGAGATGAAGCACGGTTTAATCTGTAACATCTGATTCACATCAACTTAAAGCTACAGTAACTGTTCTTCGGCTATCGATTCTGGCGAGATCCCATCGACAATCAAATATCATGATATCTGTATAACATACTGCTTAAAATTACTTAGAATATCGAACAAATTACAATGATTTCAGACAATGAAGTCAAATATTTCTGAAATAGATTTATGCATATCAAAGTAAGATTTTTTGCGATAATATAATGCGATGGTTGGTACGACTTTGTATTAAATTTATTGGCAATTTGTTCTTCAAACATGATATACCACAACTAACAAAAGTTTTTTTTATCGTTTTATTTTTGCCTACACTGAGTATAAGATGAAAGAAATATATCACCAAGTGCATTTGATTCAGACGCTTTAAGAAAATCATTCACTTTATTGCACACAGTGATTTAGTAGAATGCTCCAGAAGGGGAAGTTATACAATAGGTCTATTTGTAGTTAATTTGGAACGAACTCACTTCAATAAGCACCGGTAGTCGCTTTCATCTTTGTGTAGAGTTTACTTGACTTGTGTGCTCTGTTAGGAAAAATACTCTCTTTGAAGAATATTCTCCAAATAAACAATTCTTATTCAGTTATGGCTATTTCCCTGGCAAACCTTTCAGGCTTTAAATTGAATCTGTCAATCACTCAATACATTCATTCAGTAATCTCAGTTTGGAAGACACGACAAAGCCGATGAATTTACACATATTTAGTTAAAACATATTGATTCAAAATATTGCTTTAAAATATAGATGAGATTTTTGTCTTTATATGATAATTGCTTTAAAACACTTAACCAAATTGAGGTTAAAATCCTTATTTAAACAGAAAAAAATATATCTTGGCTTAAAAACATCTAACATCAATCTTGTGTTTTTTTCGCATACAAACTTAACATAGAAAAGGAACTGTCAATAACAACGCATCGTTTTGATGATCGAACAAATTCTAGTATAATTATGTGTAGATAGGGTTTGAATTATAAAGAAGAAATCATGAAAGAATATTGAAATAAGTTCCTTTTGTTAAGATCAGAAATTGATAAGGTAATAACAAGGAATGTTTTCATCAGTTAGTATGCATCAAAAATATGTCATAGTAACAGGCTTGTCGAAAATGAGGAATTACCAGTTTCAGATAGAACAAATTCTGGTTATTGCTGAAAACCAATATATATTATATTAAGGATATATTTTATTTATTTTGACATTTTAATATCCTCAGGTTCTTGACGTGCATGGGTCAACTTGCTTGGCATAATCAAAATACAGAAGTTAATGGTTTTAAAAACTGCATCATCTTGTGCATCATTTATAGAAATAGATATTGTTTTTGAATCATTTGTTCTGCTTATTCTTGATAGATATGGGTAATGGGGATGAGCATCATCACTGCATCGAGGCTGATCTAAAATTGTGGCACAAAATTTGCATCAGTAATCAGGAAAAATAATATAACATCCTAATGTTAGAAAATGATTATAAAACAAACAACACTTATATAATAATTATATTACGAAAATAACAAATATTATCTGGAAAAGTTCTAATCGATTCGACTCAAATATAATATAATATCAAAGCTTTGTAAATAGTATCAGACCTAAACAATTTAGCGAATGTGATGTGTCATTAAGGACAATACATATAGGTGTTATGATAATGTGCACACTACAAAGCCAGACACGAATTTTAACAAGATCAATAAAAATCTTTGCAAATGCCGGAAATTTTTTTTTGGTATTGAACTATGGACTGTATTATTTGAAAATACTAATATCATGTCGCCGCATTATAAACATTCATGTTTTTGTGAATAAGAAGAAAGTTATTAAAATTTCCAACAATAAAGGATAAAAACCACAATGCAATCGTTTTGTAATTCCGATGTAGACCGATTTTAGGCTGTAGTGTTACAATCCAAATTTGTCTCTTACAATCATGTCGCAGAATGATACTAAAACTTTGCAATTTAAAAAGCCATTTTTAAAATGGTTATAATATGTAAATTATTTCTAATATCTCTCGGACTCTAAAATGATGTCTTATGTCAAACGAAAACATAACTAATAACTGAAAGTAAAGATATTTTGATGATCATTCTGTATCTTTTGTGATGTCATTAAAAAATAAGCGATTATAAAATTGATGAACTGTCAACTGTGAATATTCATAATGTTACAAACATAGCAAAAATGCTACCTGATATTCAAATGGACATAATGCTATTTTGTAATGCATTTACAACGACAAACAAATAAATCTAATTGTATTGAAAATGACAATATGGCTGACTGTAAATCATAAGTAAATTATATACATCAACATTTACTGTTAGTGTAACACATATCATATAAAACTACAGACAAACAGCTTTATACTTTATGGTGTCTAACCTACAATTCAATGTTGTTGGTATTTGCCTAATTTGCACAACATTACGTATTTAGATACGAAAACGGACGAAATCTACACCTTTTTATTAGGAAATGATAAGTTAAAACCACACATTTCATTTTGAAAAGAAAGGAAAGATTAAAAGTACAAAGAATAACTTGATTTTTAATAGTAACAACGAATTAAATGAGTTTTATAAGCATTAAATCATTGCAAATGGAGGTACTTTACTTCACTTCTGCGTCAGAATGAACTATGTTATACAAAAAATAACACTCAAAACTTGAAATTGAAGTTTAATAAAAGTTCATTTTCTCTTTAGCCTTCAAAGCTTTTGGTAAATGGCTTCAATATTTACAAACCTGACGCTAGACAAGATTGTAATGATGAGGTACTGTTAAACTCTTACCACTGCATTAACCTTTTAGAGGGAAACACTGGTGGATCTATCACACGCTGCTCTAATAAATGGATGTTGAGTGTAGTTATTTTGTGGAATCAATAAGAACAAGAGATTGTAACAATGAATTAGCCGCAGGACAACCTTTTAATTCTTTTATATTTCATTTGCTGTCTCTAGTAGAATTAACGGCTAAATAATGCACTTAAAAGACACGTAATAATTGTTCAAATTCAATGTCATTTTGAATGCTATGGTAAAATGTTTTGTTGTTCACTTGGTGTTTAATATGGCGGCGGATTGTGTTGACAATTTAAGAGAATGGAAATACAGTTGTATGTTAATAAAACTACAGGAATGTTCATACTGAACATTCATCATTGTAGTAAATTGTAGTAAAATGTTTTTGTTCTGGATATTAAAGGAAACTACAGCAGGTCAAATTCTCATGTTTGTAAAATGTCCTTTTTAGTGATACACATTCAACTAAATTTTAGCTGTCCGATAAAACAATAGTGCGCACTCTCGCGGTCACTTAACTTCTTTGTTGGACAGCTGCCATCATCTTACAAATTATATTATCATAAAATTTAATATAAAGGAACACATTCATGTGTGAAAAACAAAATCATTTTACTTTTTGATCTGCTTTTTCAATGAAATCTAATAGGACATTTTGTCACATATTTGTATGCTATCGTTGTAAAGCAGTTGCTTTATTGTTAACTTGTCATAACATCATGGAAATTTATATTTAAATCACATTTTGATATTATGATTTAAAAATGTAGTATATGTAAATCTGGTTAGGTTTGATATTCGCTAATTGCTAATTGACAATCAATGGAAATTTACAAGATCTGCAGTCCAAGAACAATCAAGATTCCTAATAACATTAAAAAAGACTTTACTATGAAACGGAAATTTATAAACAAAATTTGTTTAAGATTGAAGATTTAAGAGTTGTTAATATAAAACATATTCTCCATCACAGTTATGTTTACTGCTTTAAAGAAATTGTATGAAACTTGCTTTTTATGTAACTTGATTTATGGGTAACAAAATGGATAGAACGAAAGCTACCTTATGTCATTACTATGATTAATATAATCTGTTTTGGGTATAATGTGAATATAATGGCTTAACAAGTCTCGCCAATATTCATCTTGCAGGGATAAAATGAAACAAAACATAAGTCTTCTATCAAGTTATCAAATATTTCTACTGCTAAAAGGATAAAAACTTTATTCCAACGCATACAAAGTCATCTGAAAAAAAATAAGTCCATAAATTCACATGTTATAAATACCTCATTTAATAAGCAGACCCACTGAGTAATAAAGGGTCGATTATCTGCAAATTTATAGATATGGACAATAATATATTGATATAAATCATGTCAAGCTGGTTGATAAAAAAACTGCTTTATATTTTACAAAAATAATATCGTTTTGATTGACTATTGTCTAAATTTATAGCACAAAATTACACATATATTCATGTTAATATTTCAGAAAATAAATCAGAAATAAAGAAATGCATGTTTATCAATTTAATAAAAGTGCTTCTGTGCTGTAAAATGTTCATAGATATCAAAATACTTGTAGGATTGACACGATCAATATGGAGAGTGAGTAAAATCAAAATGTATAATTTGCCATATAATTGTGGGTTCTGAATTTAATCAATTATTTCGTAAAGCATTTAATAGTGTATGTTTGAGTTGCAGGTACTTTTAATTAAGGAAAAGTGATATTCGTGTTAGAAACTTTTAACGTGCTGCACCTAAGTGGTATTTAATATTGACAAATGATTGCAACGATTCTGTATGATTAAATTTGAATTATAAAGTAAACATTGTCTAACTAGTTCTTAAGAAGGTTCTTCGGCAAATCCTTAAATATACTGCACCCTTTTGACATAAACATAATAATATGTCATTTTTCCTTCTATTTCCTTTATTTAAATAACAGGATTTGTAAAAAACATAATATAGCATTAATCCGACATATCTATTACCGCTTAAACAAAATTTACTGAGATTTTCTCTGAGTTTAGCTGATAATACTATTCAATCAATAATAAACGTCAAACACCAGACGTCTTTTGCTTTCCAAAAACAAGTTTTCTGAAATAATATATAACTATGGTTATACATTCTTAAAATCAATGCTGAGACAGCGAGTGATTCTTTTAGTCACTTTGAAAATATCAACTTCATTTTACATGTAATCTACTATTGTAATAGCTACGACACTGAAATGATTAACAAGCAAAAGAACCGATGTCAATATAATAATACGGCAATGATCAACAATATTAAACTAGGTGTAAAAATAAGACGTGTTTAATCAGATCAGAACAAATTTTGATTAACAAGAAACATTTAATTTAGTACTTAAGTCATGGTTATATCATTGAAACAATACAATTCTTTATTTCATATAATAGTATACAAGACAGGGTTATGTATGGTTACTAATGATATAAAACTAAATTTCTTTTATCTAAGTTATTTTTACAGGTTTTGGCATTTCAAATTGCTATGTCTGTTTCAGATAATATGTATTCGACCTTAGCAATATTCAGGTAATTTATTCCAAAGTCTAGCTATTTAATGATTGCAATAATTATAATCCATTTGAATCGTAAAGAACAATGTAACAAAACAGGTACTTCATCATCTATTTTCCTACAGTGTAAACGACTTTGTTCTATTTGCAATATCTTCCTACTTCAATACCTTGGATCTGTTCAACTTCAACAATTTGGAACGATACCTCAGTCTGTACAGTCTACATAATGTTGTGTTTCAAAATAAAATTAAGTTTTGTATGTACGAAGTTTATTTCCGCCTGCAAAGAAATATAAACGAACTGCTGCAACATCACGATAGTTTTCAACACAAATGATTGCTAGAATGAATTTGTATTGTTTTATAAAGGAATACACTTTGAAATTGACATATCTTTATCAATACATATATTCTCTTAACTAAATCTAATGCTATATTTTCTCAAATACTTTAAATATACTAGACCCTTTGACACTGGCACAGTGATCACAAATTGTTCTTTCTGATTCTTTTATTTAAAGAAAATGATTTGTAATACAGTAGGGCATTAATCCGACATATCTATTAGGTTAAAAACGACATCTGCTGAGATTTTCTCTAAGTTTTGCTGATAATGTATTCTATTTTTAACAAACGTCAAACACCAGGCGTCTTTTAAAAGAAAGCAAAACAAGTTATATGGAATAATATAATGTTGGTATTGCATGGTATGAATCGGGAATTAAGATGTTAGGTAAAAATGCGAATATTCTAGAATACCAATATAAAAGAGTTTAATGTTAAAATAAAATCACATTGATTTATGTGTTTAGTTTATTTCCTGTATAAAGTAATGCAATGATGCAAAAACTATTTCTGCAGTTGTTCAGGTTTCAGATATTTGAAATGTGAGTATATGTTTTTATCCTACATAATCATGTGGAGCTTTTCTGCCTTACACATTGTTTGTCAAAATGTGTCTTCTAATTGGGAAAATAGATCCATAAATCATTTAAAGGAATGTCAAATAAGCTTTTATTCATTACAAAAATATTTATCTCCTAGTTTAAACTTGTTTTGCCTTTATCACTGCTTCAAAATTATATTATTATTATTTCATTTAATCGAAGTCATGTCGGTACTGATTTGGTCCCGAAATATGAAGAACATTATAGAAATGAAATTATTGTCTTCGTTCAGAAAATTATCTCATTGGACATCAAAGACAAGTCTCACACTATAGCAGTGTTTGCTGTTTCCATGCTGAGACAGATAGTGTTTCTGGTTGGCAATTTTGTAAAAATATTGATTCTATATGATGTTATATACTATTTTCATTGCCAAGTTGATACTGTACATGTAACATTAGGATAGTCTGGATTGTTATAAGATTTGTAAATATAATCTCAAAGCAGTGATCATATTATAAAAGGTTTCGAATGAAAGAGTAAACAATCAGGATGAATGTAAGAAGTGATGGTTCATATTAGTCCTTGAGTTCAAAACAAATTTAGGGAATGATGATACATGTTTGGCATATAATTGTGTTGATTGAAAGGAATTATTATACCAGAAAGTATTGAGAGTGAAAGGGTTACACAGAAGACACAGCGTCAAGACATAATATTTAAAGTGTTCATATTGATATTTGTAAACCTATTCACATCACATCGGACAAAGAAAATTAGGTCACGCCGTGCGTGACCAAATAATGAAAAGTAATAAAACGCTTTTTTACAACCATATTCTTCGAAACTATGTTACACTTAGATAGATTACCACAAAAAGTTAAAAGGTAGTTAAATGATTTAAGAAATGATACGTGCATGTGTGTTTCCTGGTATTTACATTGTCTCAAATGGGTATAATTAAAGTGAAAAAGCATCACCCGGGGAGCTTGTTATTAATTATATGACTAAATAACTAAAATGTTTTACGAAAGTTAAAGTTAAAGTGTTCAAGTTTACATATTCTTCTTGCACAAGTTAATTTAGCGAGTATTTAGGGCACACTCCACTCTTTTTTAATGCAATAAGCAAACAATTTTCTTTCATTTTCATTCTTTTTTATTTTCTGTATCTTTATCATGATATAAACAATATATTTTAAAATTTAAAGACCTTAATTACATATAGCTTTAGATTCTAATTCACTTTGCTTGAACGAAAATAAATCATTTATTACCTGAAAAGAGTTATGAGACCCTTAAGTCTAGACAGAATAAATAACAAAACTAAAATAGGATGAAGGCCTTTGAATTGTTTCAATATCGTTGAATACTAAATATAATAACACTTCATATATTCGGGAGCTGAACCTCTGTACTAACAATCTTGGAAGCTCACATCCTGTAAAATTAACTATTATCTTGATTATTAACATGTCGATGTCTACGGATAGCATTACCAAAAGGCATTACTGCCAATAAAAATAAAAACTTGCTGCTTTTCCTAATTCACTGAAAACAAACAGTTATATTCTTACATTTTGCTGATCTTATAGTAGACAAAATTATGGCTATATTAAGTCACATCAAATTGTCTAAGACTATCAACCGTTAAAGGGTTAGGTGAGTGGGCAATACGACCTCTCCGAGTGGCGTAAATATATATGTATCCATCCACCTTTCAATTACGTATACACTTCCAGATGTATATGCACACAATGTTTGTGTTCTAATTTAACCGTGCATCTATAACTCATAAACTACAGCTGCAATCGTTAAAGCTACATTTAATAAAATTCATGAATACAGAAATAGCGAAATTTCATTAATAAATTGGTTTCATATCGACTCCAGATCTTATTTTGATGTCCAGAAAACCAAACTGAGCTTTATAAGCATTAAAATTTGCAACCTCATTGTGGCGAAGTACAATGTCAGTTTGCATGAAAAACTCGACCTTCGGGTCATCCGTACATCGATATAAAATCAACAAACATGGTTATAAGTTAACAATGTATTTCCGCATTGTGTCGGATGTTTACATACAAATTTAATATTTTTTAATGAGATGATTACTTTTCTGGAATGCCAGGACTAGTGCACCGTGGAGCTAAAACAGTTAAAGTGTGTTTGCTCAAGAAAATCTTATATTTGCTGTGTTCCGGATTGCATTTATAACACTGTGACGTAACGCATACACGAGCTAATGTAGGTCTTTATTTGTATGTTGAAATTTGTATACGAACTTTAGTGTATCCATGGGTTTTTCCGTTTAAAATCGTAATATATGAACAAAATTTTATGAGATTTAGAACAATTCTGTTAAAAAAGTTAAATAAACTGTTGTATGCTTGGTTTTAGGCCGACGGCAAAATATTGTCAAATGTTTAATTAATGCAGCTTTAATTCATAAGGAAAATGACAACAACAACAGCCAAAAAAGATAAAACAGTGCTTTAAGACCCATAATGCTAGCAATTCTATTTCTTCAAAACTTTAGTATCTTGTTACAGTTTTTAAGAAGTGCTCATTTGTCATATACATGGACTGTCTTTTGCACTCATAGCGCTATTGACAATAGGTATATATATAGTGAATAAGTATTTTGTATGGAAGTCAAAATACTACTTTGTTTACATTTGCTGCTATTTCGACATATAACTGCACGTTAAGCGCTACTTTCTTAAGTTGTGAAACATCTTATATGCTCTTAATCCATAAGTCAAATATATTAAACATATATATGTACTTGATATTTCTAAAAAATTAAAAAGACATTGATTTCTGAGGCATAATGTGCCTTTAATAAAAACATGTCTTTGTAATGTTTTATCAATAAGCTATATGTTGTCTTTACGTGGACAGAACGAACAGCTGTTTACACCTAACTATCGTAAACAACTGGTCGTTATGTCAGAAATTTAATATAACAGCTTAGAAAGGTCGCGTATATAAAGATACAATTTCTTCAATATGTTGATATACTTGTATGTGCGTATGAAAGTTGAAGATTCTATGTAATTTTAAATTTATAAGAAAATAAAATGTTAATGGTAAGTTTAAGGTAATACAAATCGACATGCAAACATATAGAAATATGCTCTACGATATAATTCCATTGTTATCTTTTCTGCGTAAAAGTAAGAGTGATTTAATCAAACATTATTTCAAACGTGTGTAAAAAAGCGAAACTACTCACGAATATTTCAAGTTCGAGCTTCTAATAAAGATAACAAAGGTACAAATATTGAAAGAATATTGTAGGTGCAATCTTCCATTTCCGTGTAAGTCTGCGCATGAAATATGAATATATAAATAGATTTATATATAACCATAAATGATTTTTAAAACTGTAAGCCTTTATATTAATTCAACAATTATTCTTTATTAAAAATGATTGTTTATTTTTTACATTTGACAAAGTTGGTGGCCACTTAAGACATAAAACGCTATAAAAGTCTTACAGGAATCATTTTATACCAGTTACTCTTCTATCTTATGTTTTCGTTCATTATATAAAATATCATATGTTGTCATTAAAATGGATTTATGTTATGAAATATAACATAATTTTGGATCACAGTGACTGTCTGGGAAACAGATAACGGTTAAATGATATAAATATTGAACAAATTATTAAACTCAGCTTGCAGTACTGTACATGAACTAATGAGGAATTGCAGCACATACATCTACATAATTACCAAATCGAAGGTGGTGTAAATATCAGTAAAAGGCTTGTTGAATTGAAAATTGAAATAGTGTACTTTTGCACAAAAGAGGTCTGAATTTAAAGTTTAAAGAATAAAAAGATTTGCATTTAATGTCTTTGTTGAAAATGCAATATTTGTCACTATAGAATTGTAGGCTAAGTCGGGCAAATACATTTGACATAGTACCACATGACGGAATTGTAGAGAAATGAAAATCACATCAAGTCAAATTTTAGAGTGTGCTGTTTCATTAAACTGTGATTCAGTGGATGAGTAATTGCTCTTTAAACTAAACATTATACAGAAAGATAATATTATCATATACAATTAAATTACAAACATGTTATATCATTCAATTTTATACAAATAATATGGATACAATGTTAAGTTAAAATTACATCAAACTTGTTTTCTGATGGCAATATCTTGTTGGAATTAAACAGAATATTTTACATCATCAAAAAAAGGCAAATCTGTGAAAAAATTCTAAAATTAGTGAATACTTTGTGCATCAACAAAAATGTATTTTTCAAGGGGTGTAAAGGTATTTATGGATGACATTGTATATAACCAAGGTTATTTAATTCAGATATTTTTAGAAAATTATTCACTTGATTGTACAAAATTGTTTGTATTTAGTGGCATGCTCCTGAAGGGGAGATTAGACAATGGGTCTATTTGTAGTTACTTAGGGACAAACTCTTCACTTTATTTAACATCTGTAGTCGCATTTCTTTTTGTAGAGTTTACTTGACTTGTGTGTTCTATTAGTAAAAATAACTTTTTTTTGAGGAAAATTCTCCAGATAAATAATCATTATTCGATTATAGCTATTTACCTGATGTCACAGTAACAGTTTATTTTATTATAATGCACTTAATTTATCCTCTTTATAGGGCGAGCAAAGAATTGTTCCAATAAAAATGCAAGTAAATTTTATCTTAGATTTTAATGTTTAATGCTGTTAAATACGGTTGGTTTAGTAGTTTTTCACATATTTAAAAGTTTCTGACCAAAGACGTAATTATGTCAAAGGGAACATTCAAACAATGATTGTACAAAAAACGGAGAACCTTTCAGGCTTTAAATTAAATCTGTCAATCATTCTAAGCATTCATTAAGTCAAATCAGTGTTGAAGGCTGGAAATTACCCAAAGTTAAAACATATTGACGTAAAATATTGCTTTAAAGTATATATGAGATTTTTGTCTTTTATATGACAAACTCTTTATAACACTTGATAAAGTAGAGTAAAATCCGTATTTTAACAGAAAAATATAATATAATATATTGGCTTAAATAGCATCAATCTAGTTTCGTTTTGCATATACACCTACCATTGTCAATAACAACGCATCGTTTTGATGATCGAATAAAGTCTGCTATAATAATCTGTAGATTGGGTTTGAATTGTAAAGAAAAACATGACAGAATATTTAAATAAATTCCTTTTTTATGGCGGAAAATTGATAAGCTTATAACGGAAATGTTTTCTTTAGCAACAAAAATCAGAAACTTAAATCATTATTAGGGTTATAACAGAGTTATCGAAAATGAGGTAATACCAGTTTGAGATAGAGCAAACAATCGGCTCATTGCTTAAGACCGATAAATTTTAAATTAAGGAAATATTTCATTTCTTTGCCAGTTAAGTATTCTTAGGCTCTTGAACAGCATGGACAAAACCTGCTGGGCATAATCAAAATACAGAAGTATAATGATTTTTAAATTTCGTCAACTTGAGCCTCATTATATAAATAGACATTGTTTTGAAACAGATGTTGCACTGGTTATTTTTATTTATGATAAATATGGGTAATAGGGATGAGCATCATCAATGCATCGAGACTGATCTAAACTTGTGGCACAAATATTTATATCTGTAATCAGTAATAATAATAAATACCCTAATGCAGTACTCGAGTACTACACTGAGTAAATACTTGCAATTCATATACTTGTAAAACACATAATAATATATATTATATGCTATAAGACCTGATCACAGATGATTAATAGGAGGTTGCTCAGACGATTTTGTTCTTTAATAATATCAAAATGTAATTGATACTCAGCTTTGTAATTTGATACTTAATATATATATATTATCTTATATAGCGTCATTTAGAACAGTAGTTCGGGAATGTGCTTGGTACAAGTAGTCAAGTTTGGTTGCCAATGTGTTTGTTTTAGTTCAATTGTATCCACAGTTTGTTAATTATTATTTGTTGATGACCTTTAAGATTACTTATTTAAGAATAGTAATCATAAATGATTTAATAAATCGGGTATGTAAAAAATGTATGGCCAATAATTCCTGACAAGCAGTTAAAGATATTGAAAGATGAGATCCATTGGGAACTATGAAAACAAAAACAAATAGCTGAACATAGCATACTCGGTTAAAATGAGTTTGTGCATGACACATAATGGACAATACAGTTTCTCCAAATAGATAAATACAGAATCCCTAAAGAAAGCCCAACACGGCAAAATTGAAAATGTTGCAGGCTCGGTTTGATTGAGCCTGTTCATGGAACTTGATCATTTGGGGATCATTTTAACGACACTGACCCTTCTTACAGGAACATATTAGGGCAAAGAATGAGGTATAACACTCTCGAGTAATGATTTTGCTTTTGACCGTTCCAAGGCGGTATTGCATTCGCTATGTGTTGCCGGCAAATACATTTATTGCATAATATCGCAGAATTGTTAAATTTAAGAAAAATTGAATTGCCCAAGACCGCCTTAAAAGGTGAAATTTAAAATATTGGAGGCAAGGTTTGATTGAGCCTGTTTATTGACGGTACTGAAAAGTGCATGTGTTTCTCCTACCTGCATCTATTTCTCTTACCCTTACTTTTTCCTTTCCCTTCACTTTAATACCCTTCTATTAATATTGAACCATTCATAGTCCATGCGTGGTATTTTAATATTATTCTTGTTTTGACCGTATTTGTGGGGTTGATGGTTGCGTTCCGTTAAAGAATGTTAAAGAATCCCCTACGAGTGTTTATCTTTGTACTCATACGTAAAATAGTATAAAACCAGCAACACTTATAGGTAAAGCGTTAAGAAAGAATTTCAGATTTATTTAAATTGAAAGTAATCATGTACTATGTATCTTTACATTTCAATGATTGATAAAATAATGTTTAAATAAAGGAAATGGCCAACCCAAAAGGGTAAATTTAAAATTGATATTCTCAGTCGTTTTGTGAGTCATATTGGACCCTGGGTACAGTTTGACTCGTAAATGCAATTAAAACTTATGCATATTTCAAAACGGGAGATAGATCTGAAAATATTTTATTTCGTTACAAAAATAGCATAACATTTCAGTCTGTTCATTACATCTAATGAATATTTAAAAAATATATTTCAAGCTAACTCCTAGCTTTTTTGCACTGCAGTAAAGTTTTATCACTGCGCTGGCTTCCAGTTCTTTAATTGTTTGATATAAATAAAGTTTGTGTAAAAGAGCAAGCACATGAATTTATTTGCTATTTAACCTTGAGTGTATATTGGTATATATGATGAAATTATTTGTAACGTTTATAACCTGTAAAATTATGTTGTTTTCGTTATCTCATGGTCGGTTCCCTTAAGTTTTTGTAAACCTAAACCAATACACAGTGATATAATACGTTAACAGAACAAATGTTCCGGAACGAAAAATTATGCTGATTTTTTAAGTAAGGTGACAATGACTTGTATGTTTGTGTAATTTGCACCAACGGAAATATGCAGACCCATTTTTCCATACATTATCGCTTTTCAAAATGCGAACAACACTATTGTTAATTTCATGCAGCAGAAATATAGCTTAATACACTTCAAGTAATTTATCTGTATATAAAATAGAGACAAACAGAATCCTAAAAGAACGTCCAAAGCGGTCAAATTGTAAATCATTCAGGCTTTGTTAGATTGAACCTGTTAATGACCGGTAGTGGTATTTGCAAGCTACAGTCGACGCACACCAGCAGCGTTTTAAGCAGAAGCTGATTTATGTATGTTAACTATGTATTATGCAAATCAATACGCCAGTATTACAATAATTTTAATACAATTACATATATATTTTATTATTATTTGCACTTGTCTCCTACAATAAAACAGTCATCCCAAGATTAACTCTGAGATGAATACCAATGGATAAATGCAATGCAATGTTAGTTGTTTTGTCGTTTAAAGTTGATTAATAGGAAAATGATTATACTTTGTAAAAACAAACAAAACTTATAATTGTATTGCAAAGGTTACAAATATGATCTTGAATTCAATATAAAAGAGACATGACTGTTTATTCTAAAAACTGTTAGGACAAGACCCAAAAGAAAGTAACATTTAGCAAATGTGATGAGACATTTAAAGCAATACATATAGATGTTTTGGCAATGTACACTATATATTTCAA
Organism: Ruditapes philippinarum; assembly: GCF_026571515.1. NCBI lineage: Eukaryota > Metazoa > Mollusca > Bivalvia > Venerida > Veneridae > Ruditapes > Ruditapes philippinarum. The sequence goes on from NW_026852012.1 coordinate 105,625, forward strand.
GATACGAATTTCTAGAAAAAGAATCTTAACAATAACAACAGTTTAAATCCCCCCATGTTTAATATTTGTAACTTAAAATAAAATAGTAGTATATTGATGTAAAGGAAAGCTCTTTGTGTTCTTAGGTCAGTGCAATAAATCTTTTTTTCTTTTCAGTCATGTTTTGTTCTGACATGGGTTTTGATAAACTAACAAGCTTTTTGATAATTTCAATTTGTTTGAGATTTTCTTGCTAATACTTCATTTGCACAACCAAATGAAACTCACTGCATGGCATATCATAGCGTTTTTGATAGAGTTCTCTGAGCATGGGATGCATTGTAAATGAGGTGTTCTACTTCACTTAATCGTTACAGTGAAATAAAATTGACATAACACTCCTGTAAACTGCTTGAAATGCATTGTTTTAAAATCAAAGTCGTTCTAAAATTTCATTTTCTATTTGGCCTTCACGCGTTCTGTTAAATGGCTTCAATATTTACAAACCAGACACTAGACAAGATTGTAATATGAGGTAATGTTAAACTTTTACGATTGCAATAAGCTTTTAGAAGGAAGCACTCGTGGATCTATCACATGCTGCACTAATACATGGATGTTGAGTGAACAAAGATTATGGAATCAATAAGAACAAGAGATGTTAACAAACTTTTTTTATTTTTTTGTCTTTCAATTGTCATCTTTAGTAGAATTACCAGCTAAATAATGCACTTAAGAGACACGTGATTTTTGTTAAAATTCTGTCATTCTTAAATTTTGTCATTTTGTATGCTGTCGTAAAATGTTTTGACGGTCATTTGACGTTGTGTTTAATATGGCGGCGTATTATGTTGACAATTTAAGAGAATGTAAATATGTAAATCAAACTACAGAATTTTTTATATACTGAACATTCATCATTCAAACTCTACCGGTTCTTTAACTTCTTTGTTGGACAGCTGCCACAATCTTAAAATTTATATTATCATAAAGTAAATAAAAAGGAACACAATAATGTAAAGATTTCTTTTGCATTGATCCGTTTTATTTCAATGTAATTTGTCACAATAGCCTAAGGACAATCAAGATCATGAACAGCATAAAAAAGACATTTTTATATTACGAAATGAAAAACATACAACAAAAAGTTGCTTAAAGTGAAAATTTTTGTAAAAAGTTACTACAAAACATAAACCTTATCACAGGTATGTTTTTCTTTTGGGGCATTCGTGCCCGAGTGGACTGTAAACAAGTGCCCCAGCCCCCATCTATCAAGTAAACTTTCGTAACGTTGCCTGAAATAATGCACTGAAGGGCAGGTGAGGTCTTCCTCAACCAGAAAATCTTGAAAGTCGCCATATGACTATACTGTGTTTATAGCTTTGAATATAATTCGATTTACGGTTAAAAAAAGGAATAGCACAAAAAGCTGTCTAATGTCATAATATCAATATAATCAACTATTGATATGTTCTGAATATAATGGCTTAACAAATCTAGCCAATTTTCATTTTACAGGGATAAAATGTACAAAGACATAAGTCATCTTTCAAGTAATCAAGTATCTCTACTGCTAAAAGGTTATAACTTGATTCCAAAGCATACAAATTGTCTGAACAAAATACGTCTAGAGAATCTATTTTTTTTAAAGAAAACCCATTGCGTAGTAAAGCGTTGTTCATTTGCTAGTCTAAAAATATTGAAAACAATACATATCGATTTTAATCATGTCAAGAATTACAGTTCTCACACTTGATGTATACACACTTATACCATTACTTTAAAATCACCATATATATTTTACAATAATAATTATATCGTTTTTCAACAAGGTAGACTCTTTCTACATTTTATAACAAAATATTAAACACATATCCATGTATATCCATGTATATACGAGTATGTCAGAAAATAAATCAGAAATAAAGAAATGCATGTTTATCAATTTAATAAAAGTCCTTCTGTGCTGTAAAATGTTCATAAATATCAAAATACTTGTAGGATTGGCATGCTCAATATAGAAAGTAAAAATAAAACGTACAATTTGCCATATAATTGAGGCTTCTGAATTGAATCAATTATTTCATAAAGCATATTATAGTGCATGTTTGAGTTACTGGTAGTTTTAGTTAAGGTAAAGTGATATTCATGTAAGAAGCTTTTAACGTGCTGCAACATGTTTGCCTTCATCACTGCTTCAAAATAATTGTGTTATTATTTCATTTAATCGAAATTATGTGGGTACTGATTTGGAGCCGATGAATGAAGCACATTATACATGTTATAGAAATAAAATTATTGTCTTCGTTCAGGAAATTATCTCATTGGACATCAAAGACAAGTCTCACACAACAGCAGTGCTTGCTGTTTCCATGCTGTTTCCATGCTGAGGCAGATAGTGTGTCTGTTTGGCAATTTTGAGAAAATATTGACTAAATTATGTTATTTACTATTTCCATTGCCAAGAAAATACTGTACATGTAACATTAAGACAGTCTGGCTTGTTTTAAGATTTGTAAAAATCACCACAAAGCAATCATCATAAAACCAATGGTTTCGAATGAAAGAGTAAAAAATCCGGATGAATTTAAGAAATGATGGTTCATCTTTATATGGTATTATTAGTTCAAAAGAAATTAAGGTAATGATGATTGAAGTACTAAAATCATTGAAGTACTAAAATTCTTAGTAACAACTACTTTCTTCGAAACTATGCAACACTTAAATAGTCTACCCCAAAATAGTTCAAAGGTAGTTAAGTGATTAATAAAATTATACGTGCATGTGTATTTTCTCGTATTGGCATTGTCTCAAATGGGTATACTTAAAATGAAAAAGCATCACCTAGGGAGCTTGTTATCAATTATATTAATAAATAACTGAAATGTTTTACGAAAGTTAATATTATATGGTACAAGTTTACATAATCTCCTTGTACAAGTTGATTTAGCGAGTATTTTAGGTACACTCAACCTTTTTTAATGCTTGTTTTTGTTTGTTTTGTTTGGTTTTTTACGTCACACCGACACAGTATAGGTCATTTGGCGACGTTCAAGCTTTACTGGTGGAGAGAACCTGGTGGACCTCAGGTGCCCTTCCGTGCATTATTTCTGGCATTTCTGAGTAGAACCACCCACGTTCCGTAAGCTAGCACGATAGTCCTACAATCATGAAAGAATCCAAAGTCCCTGTCGTGATTCGAACCCACAGCGGTGAGGGGCCAGTGGTTTGAAGTCAACGACCTTAACCACTCGGCCACGGACGCCCCCTTTTTTAATGCAATAAGCAGACAATTTTCTTTCATTTTCATTTTTTTTATATTCTGTATCTTTATCATGATATAACAATATATTTTGAAATTCAATAACTCTTTATATTAAACACTTTAAGTATCTTGGCTTCAATAATAACATTATATGAAGACCTCAAACACATGTAGCTTTATTTCAATTGCTTAAACGAAAATATATCATTTATTACCTTAAAAGAGTTAAAGATTCTAAATATTGTAATTAAGGTTGTATACCACACTTAAATGAAATTATATATTTATATGTATATAATTATGCTTATAAAACAATTTTCAAACATCGAAAAATATGTAAAATATGACCTGCAAATATTTTTACATATTATATGTAGTCATTAAAATATATGCATTCATTTCTTATTGAAAATTTTGTATTAGTCTTTATAGAAAATAAATTTTTTACCACCCCCTTTATTTACATGAAATGTTAAATTCGGTAATATATTTATAAATAATTATTTTTGGAACTTACAAAATTGATAAATCTTACTTTGACCATCATATTTATGATATAAAAACATAAAAATTGAGTTACAGGATCCTTAAGAGAACTTTAGTCTAGACAGAATAAACAACAAAACTAAAATAGGATGAATGATAATGGCTTTTTTTAAGTCACATCAAATTGTTTAAGACTAACAGTTAAAGTGTTAGGTAAGTGGGCAATACGACCTCCTCGAGTAGCCTATCTATCCCCTTTCAATTACATATACACTTACAGGTCAGTACTCTTAAACTGTAACTGCAATCGTTAATGCATAACAAAAAATGACGGCAACAACAACAGCAAAACAAAGATACAGCAATGAATAGAGGCACAAAGGCTCAAAAACTAAATTTTTATTATCTTGTTACAGTTTTTAAAGAAGTGCTCATTTGTCATATACATGGACTGTCTTTTGCAAGCATAGCGCTATTGACAATATGCATAATTATAGTGAATAAGTATTTTGTATGGTTGTCAAATTACTACTTTCTTTACATTTTATTTCTTTTTCGACATATAACTGCACGTTCAGTGCATCTTTCATAAGCTGTTTAACATCTTTCATGCTCTTATCCATTATTCAAATATACTAAACACATATATGTATTTGATATTTCTAAAAAATCAATAAGCTATGTTCTCTTTACGTGGACAGAACGAACAGCTGTTTACACCTTATTATCGTCAACAACTGGTCGTTATTCCAGATATTTAATATAATAGCTTAGAAAGGTCGCGTATGTAAAGATACCATTTCTTCCATCCGTATATATACTGGTATGTGCGTATCAAAGTGACTTTACATTTTAAATGAAAGAGAATGTTAATGGTAAGTATCAAGTATTACAAAATGGACATTCTTTCTACGATATCATTTCTTTGTTATCTTTTCTGCGTAAAGGAAAGAGCGCGGAGGTACAACAAATATTGATTTTTCGTAACTTTATGTTTTCGAATTTTGTATATTGTGACAGAACAAAATGCAACATGGCGTTAATTAGCTGCATTATATGCTTGATTTTTTTAATGAAAGACACGCAATTTTAAGTAAAACAACCTTTTTGTAGTCAAATGCGTCTTAGAACCTTGTTCTAATTCAAGTTGTTCTTATTCAATTACATAGTGGCAGTTTTAATTGCATGTACATTGATGCATTATATTCCTCTTAATGAAAGAGAAAACGTATCATAAAAAATATCGCAAAAATCCGTTGTTTCTTCAGGTTAAGTACAATAAATGTTAGGCTATAGAGTAACATTTAAGATATATCCTTGTGCTTTAAGGCAAATTTACGAAATAATTTTTAATTCCATAGCAAAGAGAAAAAGAAAGGAAAACTCGCTTTGTTCTCTTATAAGCATAACACTTAAAAGAAAAACATTGGTTCCATCTATTTGTTTGGCAAATTATTTCGTAATTTTGAGCGTGGTAATATAAGCACCTGCTAATTATTTTCTATAATTATCGCTTTCATTGTATATCAGTTTTAATTTCCGATTTCTAATGAACTTTCTTAGTGTAATGTTTTGGAAACTGAAAATCCCATAGTGTTTCTTTGTGTGTTTCCTTTGTGGGGTAATTAATTATTTTTTTAAGGGAGGCATTGTCGTATACAGGTTACTATTGCAATGTGTCTCCTTTTAAAACAAGAGTACTGTGTGTAGATATTGATGTTTTTTAAAATATATTAAACTTTGATACACAGTTGATTAAGTCTGTATGTTATTTACATGATTTGCATTGCTCCTGAAACAAAATCAAGATACGCTCCTGTATTTTGACTGGTTTATCAATAAGTTGATTGGTCTGTAAACATTTATACAACATCTGTTGTTACTATCTTGTTACCGGTAATGTCACACAACATGCGACAGTGTATTTCAAAATTGGAATAAGTTGGATTGAAAAACACTTGTGCTTGAATTAAATGATAAAGAGTGAGTAATGTGTCTTTATAGTTTCTTTTGTTGGCTTGATGTGAATATATTAAGTAACATAAAGTAAGACATTTCATATACACGTAAAATAAACTGATATTTGGATTAAATGAAAAGATAATGCAAACAATTTGAAAAGAAGCTAAAACTTTGACACTGTCAAGTCACTATTGATTGCATATATTTTAAATAATGGCATTATTCAAATTTTTACGTAAGTATTTTCCTATATTCTAATTTGTGCACAATGCTAAATGCAGAAAAAGAAATGAGCTTGTTATTAGGAAATATAACGAGCAATTGCATTATATACTACATCAATGTATTTAAAGGTTTTATTGATCCAACAATGTAAAGAAATGATACTTTACTACTCACGAACCTTTCAAGTTCGAGATCCTAATAAAGATAACAAAGGTACAAATATTGTATGAATATTGCAGGCATACTCTTCTTTTCTTTTGCAAGACTGTGCATGAGATATTAATATATAATTATATAAAAAAATGAATTTTAAAATTGTAAGCCTGTATATGAATTCAACAATTATTTTGTAGTAATAATACATTTTTATTACACTTGATATCGTGGCGGCAATTAAGGAAATGTCTGGGAAATAGAAAACGGTAAATTATATAAATATAAAATCAGCAAAATTAAAAAATTGATTTAGGGAATAGGGGGATAACTAAGTGCGGGTGTGTTTCCCCTTTGACAAAACGTGATTTTTAAAATATCAAAAATTGAAGCCCATTTGGAAAAATTTTATATGTTAATATATTGAATTGGAAAATATTTTGTAAAATATATTTAAGCAGGTTTTATACTTGTTTGAATAAAAATAAACTTATTTAAATCAGCTATCAGTACTATATATGAACCTATGAAGCTAACAAGAGTTATAAGCAGCACATATATCTACATAATTACAAAATCGAGGGTGTAATTATCAGTATAAGTATTTGGGAGATGTTGAATTGACTGCTTGTCTTATATACTTAACTATTCCACAAAAGAGGTCTGAATTTAAAGTTTTGAGACTAACAAAACGGAAATTTACTGTCTTTGTTGACAAAGGGTTAAATGTTCTGATACCCCACAAAACAAGTAGTTTACACCTTTTAAGATATGAGTCACATAATTGTCAGCAAATTCCTTTACATGTGCGACGTTAAGACCTATAACAGTGAATATCACAAAAGTGTCAAATTAAAAGTTGCCCCGCATATTTCAAAATTCTCTTCCTATATTCTATTCTGATGCTGAATTGTTTCTATGGATGTTAGTATGCTTTAAAGCTACTCTCCAACGCAAAACGGGTCTTAAAACATGAACATATTTGATTACTGTTATTCAATTTGCATAGATAAAGTATATTTTGCAGTTTCCATGAGATAACTGTAACATAACAGTTGATATGTTTCACTTGACACACATATAAACACACCTTTTATCATACCCGTTGACATGTAGTGAGTAGGACAGTTTGATGCAGGACGAACTATGTACAGACTCAATCAAGCCGAGTCTATTTTGTTGGGATTAATGCTTCCGAAGGATCACACATTTTCCAGATATTTTTACTGTATAAATGTCACTGTTAAAGCGTATAACCAAGATATTGTCTTCTTGTTTGTATCTTTTTATGGCCATAATTTTCTATGATATATTGTGCAGCATTCGATTGCAGAATAAAAAAACAAAGCGCACATCTGTCCTAACTGAAACCAGCTATTCTACTTGCAACCAGTTAAGGGGTGTGTTTATAATATAAGCCAATGTTTCCAATTTGAAACCTAGCAGCTGTTTAAAATAAAAGCAGGCTAAACATTGAAACTACTTTACTTAGATGTTTTCCCGTCGAACAACACATGCATAAATCATTTAATTTACGAGCCTGTGGTGAACCTTTCGATGACTTTTTCTTAAAAAAAAAAAGCAACGTCCAAACGCCTGCAGTCTCAATTAAAACGATCTGCATCATTTTATTTTTTTAACAGTCACACCAGAGCGGAACCGCATTTCAAAATTGATGAGCACTAAAAATAGAAGCAATTTTCCACCGGCGAATTTCACTATTTATCGGGCAAATCACAAGCGTATAAATAATACAAGAAATTCAGAAATAACTGCGCATTTAGGTTCAAATATTCTCAATCTAAGTGAATTGTGATTAATCATTTTAAATAAGAGATTATTTTTCAGTCTGAATTCAGTGAAAATTCTTAGTGTTAATTAAGTGGTAATTCCAACATTGAGTTGGGTTGGGCTGTCTTCTGCACTGCAAATCGCTAGCGTAATATGCAAGATAATGAAACAATTGTTTATTATAAAGATCACTTTCGTGTAATGTTACTTTAACTTACCAGTACTTGTGTCATTTGAGGACATTATGGCTTTGAGTAGGGATCGAACGCATAAATCTTGCTTTAGAGACAGGCAAATCCACGGCTAGATAACCACCGACCTTGTATTATTTTATTCTTCAGCTTTACCATCGTAATATTTCTAGTACGCTGAGTTCAACGTCAAATCGATTGATTTCTTTGTACAATGCTGTAAGTAAATACACTTTTATAAGATGCAGAATTTGTTCTTGTTAATTTGCTTGCGGTATATTTGTTTCCGATATCAATTTGTATTTGGTCATAAACAAAAGACAAACTCAGATGGGAGAAATTTTAGATTTACAATTTATTCAAATAAATACAATTGTGCATGATAAAAATGAGTTTATTAAGAATACTGATTTTTTAAAACTGACACTTACATGAAAATAAAAACGGCATATTCTAAATAGAGAGGTAGTTTCAAGAACAGCATATGTTAAAAAGGGATCATAACTGCATAAAAAGTAACAATCAAGCCAGAAGTACAGTATGAATATTTCCATATGGTAATGATACATTCTCCAGTTTCCTTGACAATTTCTGTAGTTGCCGCCTCTATGACAATTGTATAGACTTACATTTTAAATGTAAACTCAAGCATATAGTTCTTGATGATTATTTCAGATATAGAGCAGGGCGCACAGAGCTAGAATGACTTTATGCCTCTATATCATCAAATTAAAAAAGACGCATGAATCAGCTTGGTATCTATTTTAAAGGTTCAATGTCCTTATGCCCCGATATTTATCTAATAATAAATTTAATTAAAAAAAAATCATTCGTCTTAAAAAGTGTAATTTCAGTTCGAGATTGTCTAAACGAACACCTCTGCTGTTTGCAGCAGCTAATTAGAATTCTAATACCCCTTAAATCAGTATCAGCAATTTTAATTTCCGGACTTCAATAAACAGACCGTTAGATTTGTGAAAATCATTTGCAATTAAAGAGACTTTAACATGAGAAAAGAATATATTCTGTAGCCATTTACTTCAGGCACGATATCTGTTTTTCTATTTAATGGTGTTGATGAACAAAGCGTTTATCTGAGTGTAACCTCATTTTTTACTTAATGGCTTGTCATTTGTGAGTAGCATGTTTGTTTGTTGTTACGTCTGCAATGGTTTTCATATCTCGGCATTTGATTCACGTCATCGGGTGTCTCTGATGTCAATTTCTGTGCAAATGGACGACCACTATTCACACATGATATTTCTTAAGCAGAGGTTAGTGAGAAATGACCGTGGCCACTAATGTCTAATATCAATCGTCACGTAGAATTTTCCCCTCGCCCAATGATTGAACTAGCGACCCCTGGATGACAAATTCGTTGCTTTCCCTACTCGGCTAAGATGATGGACATTACTGTTCACACGCAAATGCAACGCGTCTTGTTGCATCAAACCCATAGTTTATGAAATTTCATTTTATCCTATGAATATATTATTTATAGCTTCATTCAAATACATGTATATGTAAAGCATTCATTTTATTACTTTAAAATCAAATGCAATAAAACTAGATTGTTTAAAATAATTTCTAAGAAGAATACAAATTGTTTACTACAATGAGAGGGATTGTGTCCTCTATGGGTCTATCGATATATTTTACAATCTGTAGACATAATAATAGATACGTGTATACAGCAGCTGGTGTTACTATCTAGTTACCGGTAATTATTGAAGTTTGTGTCAGAGAACACGCGATACTGGATTTTCAAATTGAATTCAGTTGTCAGATGGAATACTTCGCGCTCGTATGAAAGAAGTATGTGAGTGAAATATTAAATATTTTGTTTCATGGTATTCCTAAAAAAGGTCTAAAATTATATCGGATAATAAAAGAATAGTATGTGGAAAAAGAGAAAGATATAGAACTATTTTCGTAAGTTAAATCTTTATTTTCAATTAATATGAAACATATATAAAAGTTCCTTTCAGATAAATTCTTTTATGACATTTCAATACAATTCTATTTGAACTACGCATTTTAATTTAATCTAAGAAATGTACATTATGAATACAATCGTTTGTTATATATTGTAAATGACTAAACAAAAGCGTTAAAATGATAGCTATTGTTAAGCCAGGGTAATATATGGACAAAAAACTACTTTTAATTCCGTTACTATGAGACATCATTTTCTCTGTTTTTGTTAAAATATGATTTATGAAATTCTATTTCTGTTAATAAATTTCATTCGTATCGTTCCCAACGTTCCATAGATACTTTAAATTTGTATTTAGATGTACATGTATGTTACTATATTACAGACACAAATCTTTCTCTTTATAACAAATTGAATATAAATGCAAATTTCAACATTTTTTTTTTTGGGGGGGGGGGGGGGGGGGTTCATTATGAAAGAATGGTTATTCACTGACTTTATTTAGAATATTTCATACTAAGTCTTGCAAGATTAAAAATTAATTGTAATAAAATATGTAAAAAATATTCAAGCAACATATGTAGGTAAAACAATTTCTCTAAAGCCTTTAATATTTAAAATATTGAAACTTTTTTAACATATACGAGTATTGACGTAACAAAACGGATGTTTGATTATACACTATATGTTTTTATTGGCTATTAAATAAGATAAGCGTGGTAACATTATGTCCAGTTTCTCAAAATATCATTAGTGACAGATTTCTTTCTATCGGAAGACTACCTCCAAAAAATAATTAAAAAAAGGAAATGTTAAAGGCCTAATGCTTGATGTGTTTTAACGGAAAATAAGAAATAATATGCATAAAAAGACCATTTTCATACTTCGTCTAGTGTAAATTCTGGTAATACATTTTACTGCTGTTTATTTTTTTATTGATACACAGAACATAATAAATTCTTTATTCTGTGTGTGTCAAATGTTTCAGAAAAGCACAGCATATCTAGTTTGACCTTTTTTGCGAAATCTGATTTTTTTACTTTCATATATTTATAATTGCTTTCAGTTTCTGAATTGTTCTTTCTTAAATGCATTATAGAAGCTTTTTTAAATCATGAAAGCTAACTGCTATCAGGAAATGGACTTAAATTGAACATAGCTTACACTATGCTGTAAAAATACATAGTATGATATAAATAACTGCGAAATTCTGTGACTAACATAATGGTTTATATTAACCAATGAATAGAAACACAGCAATAGTGATTTTGTACAATACTGACGTTATGCTTTCAAAATATATTTATTTACATTTGTAACAATGTGATATTATTCCTATGTAATGAAATAGACTTTGATAGAATTATGCTTTTTATTGGCACGTGGCCTTTCAATTAGCACCTGTATGAACTGATCAAAATGCCATTATCGGGAGTTATAATTTAGAAAGAACTAGTATTGACATTTGTTCCATTGTCCAGTTTACAATAATTGTGCACTTGGCATACGCATTGTCATGTAATAATAACTTTCATGAAATGTTTATCAACCTATATTGAAAATTGCAATGGATAACATTGGCACATTGTATTGACTGACCAATGTATCTAAAACAATGGATTGTATAGAAAACAAAATGTATATACCATTCTAGATTTTTCTATGATGTCGACACATAGACATGAAACTAAGTTTACTTTCTCTGCTTATTTTCAAACATTCACATGGAACACTTTTTTTATAAAACTTACCTACCAAAGCTTGATATTCACAGAGAAAAGGTCAATACAGATCTACTCTTGTCTTGGCTAATGTATTGCTTCAATTAACGATAATTATTTTACAGGACAGATGATTTGTCATTGAACCAGTCGTATTGTCTGTTTACCCTTAACAGACGCTATATGTCTGTAATGAATTGGCTTGGTTTAGAATGTGTTACAGCTCCTTCAAACATTAAGGGGGAGATTACAGGCTTGCACGGCTAAATAATGAACAGTTAATTGTGAAAAGAGATAACTTTTTTTTTGTAAATTGTTGTTTCAAAAATCATTTTGGAATCTGGAAAAGGGGTGAATAGATTTTTTTCTAGCTTTCGGTCGGTTTCTTTTTATGTGGTCAAAGTATCTATTCTTTTTAGTAAAATATCTATTGATTTACTATCGAATGAAACAGTTTTTAAAAGCAAACTAATTTTGCAACATTAAAATTGAATTTCAATTGGTTTTATGTAATTCATAACACACAGAAAAAGTTCATTTAACATCATATATTAAATCGCGTTGTTATTTTCATATACCATTTCTCAGATGGGTTATATTTTAGAAGTAGGCAATAAACTTATGAAGAATCTTCATAACATTTGAAGCCATTTGAAGACTTGAAAAATAATCTTAAGCAAAAAATGTGACTGTTTGTTGTTCTCAGATAAAACAAACGGAAGCGTACCATTTTTTAAGCAATGAGAAACAAAAACGAAAGAGACTTTGATAAATGACACTTTTTGTAATGGATTTTGAACACTTCTGTTTAACTGTCAATTTTAAGAGGAAAGTTAAAAATGGTATAGATCTTTATTTATTTAAAGAAAAATAGAAAGGCGGTGGCAAACAAGATTGTCAAACAAATATGTCTGAATATTGTACTGCTTTTTGTAAGATTTATAATAAACAATTCCAACGCCGGGAATCTGCAATAATATTTGTTCTAAAATGCAATAGTAATTTTGATCAGATACGCTAAAAAAAGAACGTAACATTCCTAAAGAACTAAACATCCTTTAAAATTAATAAAAAGACAAAAATACGACTCGGTTTGTTGACAGTGTTATGGAAGACGATAAAAGCTAAAAGCTGTCACATTTCCTACAACTACACCGGCGGCTTTCACAGTATTCAATCTTCAACACAATTACGTATTAAAGTTAACTATTGTTATTCAAGGATATAATGTGTATACAAATTGCTGTAGTAAGAACTTAGAAGTTTGTTTCATTTTACAAAACTTTTTAACTGGCAGTCATCTTTAGTAATTGGAAATAAAAAAAAGACTTAATTACCACAAGCACAACTGAACGATTTTTAAGGATCGGAAATATAATATCTCTGACTGAATGTACGGGGCGACTTTTTACAGCCTCAACACGGCACAAACAATGTTGATGTGGCGATAAAATAGAAATAAATTAAAATCCCTTAGGTAAAGTTTGAACCTTCTATACGTTTTCATGTTTTTCATTTGAAAAAAGTGCTATATAACGTTAATTGTATAACTAAAACACACGGATCAGACCTATGTATGAATTGACTGATATTATGATTTTACAATATTATCATAGATAACTAGCTATCGAAACATACAGTTATATAATAGTATTTATTAGAACTTTTTTCTATGTAAACATTACATATATGATTTAATTCAAATACTAGTATACAAGCAATTATCTCAATTTACGAGAAGCGACAATAATGCGCGTCAACGCATCGGAAAATCTATTTTTCTGTTTAAAGATCCTGTAACACAATTTTTTTTCATGGTTTTATTTCATAAATATGATGCTCAAATTAAGATTTGTCAATATTGTAAGTTCCAATAAGCATTATTTATAAAGATATTACCCAATTTAACATTTCATGTAAATAAAGGGAGGTAATTAGAAATTTATTTTCTATAAATTCTAAGTCAAATTTTCCAATAACAAATGAATGCCTGTAATTTATTGATTAAATATAATGTGCACAAATATTTGCAGTACACATTTTACATATTCTTCAATGTTTGAAAATTGTTTTATTTGCATAAATATGTACATATATAATTTTTTGCTAGTGTGGTATTCACACAGTAAAAATATCAATCACAAAACATACAGGATCTTTAAACACACTCGTATTTGTTATGTAATTTGTTATACTAGGGGAATCAATATCATTGAAGTACGCTTGAATCACACGTTGGTCAGTCACACTTTCTTATTGTTACGAATATTGAGTATTTTTCTGCAGTGATAAAGACAGTGAATGATGTCGATAGTATTGTCACATATAATGAAACTATTTAAACATTTGTTTATGTCAGAAGATATATTCAGATGTTATATTTGGACAACATGGTTTCTCTTTAGTGAAAACATGTGGTACATTTTTTATCCGCTTAAAAAAATCACATTTCATAAAAAACAAAATAACATTTCGTTTAAACGAAATAATATTTCGTTAAAACTTAAAAAGATTTCATAAAAAACGTTTAAACCAAATAACATTTATGATAAAGAAAAAGTAAAAGTAAATACGAAATATATTAATATTGGAAGATTAAATTGTCATCACCTACACAACTGCAACTAATACAAATTACTTCTTCATCTTTCATAGATACAGTATAAACAACTAACATTAACAGCACCATTTACTTCTTCTAACACTAACACTACTATTTCACATAGACAAACAATACTGGTCACTACAAAAGTGCTTAATAAGAACACACGTAAATTTATTTCAAACAAATCCTTTAGTTTCCTCAATATTATCATTAAAATTCCAGTTTTTAACGATATATATAAAGATGATTAAGATGTTTGTAATCAGTTCTGGTGAATCATAAAAATAACCATTTCGTTAGCAAAAAAGAAAAAGAAACTGAATTCCACTGTAAATGCTCTATGAATAACTTAACATTATCATTAAACAAACAGAAAATAAAACACTAAGCTATCGGTGAAATAACCTCCTCATAGCGGAGTCCTCTAATACCAATAATGACTGAAGCCATAAGACATTTCTGTAAATATTATCAAAAGCCTTTTAAAAATAATAAAAAAAACAATATAAATTGGTTTTGTTATATACCTACAATAAATTTCGTGTCCAAAGAGCCATTTGAGCATCAGAATATAAGTAAATTTGTTCACAATAATCAATGATTTTTTCAACTAGAATTGCTGTGAAAATATGGACATAATGAGATAAATGCATAAAAAATGTAGATAAACTAAATGGATTAACATTTGTTTACTTGGACAACCACAATGTTTAGTCAATACATTAAAACAATTGCACTTTAGAAAGTTAACGTTTACATACAGTTCATTGCGCAACCTTTTTACGACCTAACATAGCTGACATTTGGCAAGGTTATGTTAAAAGGTGTTTGTTTTGTCTTTAAATTTTATTTCAAGGGAAAGTCATAGTTTCTTTTCTTCTCTTATCTACTGAATTGTCTAAAATAATTAAGAAACGTAAAAGGAACACATTAATAATGCTCATTCCTCTATTGCCTTTTTCATTAGCTTAAATGAAGCTAAGACGTTTGCAAAGGTTTTACTTTAAACATTAGCATTTCATACTTAATGCATATAATTTCTTGAAAATTCCCACATACAGATTGTAAAACTTATACATGAGTGTCTTTACTTATGTAAAGAAAATAACATTGTTTTAACATATATGACATTATGTAAATAATTTGCAATTGTAAATTAAAGACTGATTTAAGCAGGATGTTGATTTCATTGTTTTAGTCCGTTCATTTAGTTACTTTCTATTTAAAATTAGTCTAATTATTAGAACGCGTATAGCAGAAACTTTATATTGTTTAAGATAACAATATGCTATATAAAGAAACATGCTGTCTTTAATAAAAGTCTAACAATATTGCAAGAGTGACTTATAAGAGTTCACTGTTTTAATATATTTTACGAACTTTATATTGATCTAGTCCTATTTTGACTATCCTAGATATAAAAAATTTTTAACGTCTAGTATCTATCGAGAAAGTCTGTACCTGAAGCTAAAAATATACAACTGGATTATTAAGCTTCAAATGACACTTACGTAGATAGATGTTAGTTGTCACGATATTTGGTATATGACGTTAAAGTTACTAATATGGCATACACATCACAAGCACAACAATTTGATTGTGTGTTCATATTCTTACTTATTTTTCGTGTTTGAAAATAGTATTTTGTAAAATTTATTACGATACAAGCAGAAAAAATCTGTTTGCATGACAACATGTTTGAAACAATATACCTGAAACAAATTTCATTTGATCTTTTCAACACTTGTACGTTTATATTGAAGATCGAAATATTTTCAGATTTTGTGTGATTTAAGCGGCCTGCAGTCTCAATTAAACCGATCTGCATCATTTTTATTTTAACAGTCACGCCTGAGCGGAACCGCATTGCAAAATTGATGTGCACTAGGAATAGAAGCAATTTTCCATATACGCCTGTATAAATAATAAATGGAATTTAGAAATAACGTTTAAATATTCTCACTTTTATCAATCTAAGTGAAATGTGATTATCATTTTAAATCAAAGATTTTTTTCAGTCTAAATTCAGTGGAAAGTCCTCGGCATTTTTACTTGGGCTCTCTTCTGCATTGCAAATAGCTGACGTATTATGCAAAATAATGAAACAATTGCTTATTGTAAAGATCACTTTGAGTAATGTTATTTAACTTGTACTTGTGTCATATGAGGAAAATATGGCTTTGAGTAGGGCTCGAACGCATAAATCTGCGTTGGGACACAGGCAAATTTACAGCTAGATCATCGAGCACCATGTATTATTTTATTCTTCAGCTTTACCATGTACGCTTAGTTCAACGTCTAATCGATTGATTTATTTGTACAATGCAGTAAGTAAATACACTTTTATTAAATGCAGAATTTGTTCTGGTTAATTTGCGTGCGGTATATTTGTTTCCGATAATATCAATTTGTATTTGGTCATAAACCAAAGACCAACTTCAATGGGAGAAATTTAAGATTTAAGAGTATTTATTTATTTCCGAACTATTTTTAGAGAAATGTTTCATGATAAAAATTTGGAG